>NC_056743.1:1423965700-1424225700 GCF_019279795.1 Protopterus annectens
TATTTGAATAAAATGGTGTAAGCTCTATCTCAAAGACTATGTCATTATGATCAGATAGGGGACAATTTATAATTTTGACTTTGTCAATTTTTGTTATTAGGTCATTGGCAACATATATTCTATCAGTTCTAGAGTACGTTTTATATCTATGAGAATAAAACGTGAAGATTAGTGAGTCTGGTTCTGGAAATTCATTTATATATTTTAAATACAATGTATCTATAAATTTTGATAGTGCTTTAGAGATAGGTTGTTTTCTTCTTTTAGATTTAGAATCTGTATCTTTTTTATTCATTATACAGTTGAAGTCTCCTGCCAATATCAGGCTACCCTTAGTTAAATGAATTATCTCTTCAAAATGCTGTTTAACTGTTTTTAATCCTAGTCCTGGGATCCAATATAGATTTACTAATGTATAGATTCTCTTATTTAATTCTATTGAAGCTAGACAAAACATACCTGATGTATCTTGATGAGTAGTAATCATTTTGGGTGTTATAGCTGAGTTGGAAGTAGTATAGCTACTCCTCTTTTTTTGTTTTGTATTGAGAGTTTATTAGTACTGTGTACTTATTAATATTTAAGTTATTTATATTTCTATCTAATAAGTGTGTCTCTTGTAAAAAGACTATTTGTGGTTTATGTAAGTTTATGTACTTGAATAGGCTTCTCCTTTTATTACTATTATTTAGACCATTAACATTTATGGATAAACATTTCAATTCCTAGTTTTGAGTTAGTTTTAGTGTGAGTTTATGTAAATATTGTTTATTCTTAGAATATAAATAAAAATGCTGGTTACTGCCACAGCACGCTTGCTTATAAACAGATAAATAAATAGGTAAATAACTCAGGCAAGCGTCGACAGAGTGAGAAATAACATCCAATGTGTAGAAAATCCAAGAAATCCAGTCTTCTGAAACAGATAAATCAGTTTATTGCACAGATGAACCACGATAAGCGCTTTCACTAACTAGTAGCTTCTTCAGATCACAAACAGGAAGCACAATAGCCATGTGCTTTAAATATCTGCATGTTAATTAATCAACCAACTTTTAAAGCAGAAGCGCCATAAAACAAAACTTAAAAACTAAAAAACTAAATATATAAACATAATATCATTGACATCTAAAGTAGACAATAGTGTATACATATTCTATTGAAAATTAAAAATTAAAAATAACTTCATTCCATAAAGAATGTAAAAACATATTATAAGCAGCATACTATCAAGTATAAAGGTATATGCAGCCTAATACATAAATGCATGCGATAGTCATATTAAATAAAACCTTAATACATGCAAGTAATATTGCAAGGCAACTTATAAACTAAGCAAGGTAGATACCATCAGAAACATGATAGCTAACAATAAAAAATAGTCATATGCAGATCGAGAGAACTATTATCAAACAAAGTGATACTTGTTATAGTAAAGTCAGTACATGAATATATATCTGCATCTGTATAAAAAATGTATATAAGTGTAGTGTCTAAATAAATATATATATCTAGATGTAAAATATGAGTGCATATGTACAAGAATAAATAAATAAATAAATAAATAAATAACTAAATAGAAGAATAAATTATCTAGAAGTATGGAGCTAAAAACCTTAACGAAACTGCAATGTGAAATAAATAGGTTACCCAGAAAAAATGTATATGTGCAAGTATCAAAATACATTAAAATCTAAAATCTAAAAAATATCAGAACTTAGTATGCCTACTCTTCTTTAAATGTGGTCTGATAGATGCCCTTTCATTTAAACCATGACCTCTATCAGCTCTCAGCAAAATTATCCACCTACTTTCTCTGTCTTCAGTATGATTCATAATATCACCTCCTCTTACATTAGCATTCATTTTCTCCAGCACCCTAAGCATAAACTTGTGTTCAGGACTTGTTTGTGTCACATGCTTGGCTAGTGCATTCTGCAGACTACCTTTCCTTATATTATAACAGTGTTCCCTTATTCTATCTCTTAGTACCCTATTCGTTTTACCAACATAGAAACATGAACACAGTTCACATACAGCAAGATATATGACATCAGGTGTCATACAGTTGGCATTAACTCGGTGTATATTTCCTCTGTGTATCCGGATGTACAAATACTATACTAGAATCTATTAAGGAACAAAAATTGCATTGTCCACAAGGTGTTGTACCATAACTAAAGCTTGGGTGTATACCCTTGTTTGGTGGATAGCAAAGCAGTCTTTTAAGATTCTTCTTATTCCTGTAGGTAAAAGATGGAGAATCACCTACAATCTTTGTCAGTATGTCATCAGTATGTAGTATGTTCCAATTTTTGGAGATAATCTCTCTGATTTGTTTATTATCTGCTGTATATGAAGTCAGAAACCTAACTTTTGCATTAGTGACGTCTTTGACATTAGTCATTACTAAAGGCTTGGGCCCAAAATATGGGGTACCTAATGTTGAACGTAGACTTAAAGCATTATCAAATTGTAAATCTACCTCCGTAGAATGATAGCCCCTCTCAGCAAACTTCTCTCCTAAATCATATAAGTCTGCCATAAAGCCTTTGTCACTGGAATTCAATCTAGACATTCGTAGGGTCTGTCCTTTCACTATGTTACTGAAAACATACTTAGGGTGCATACTAGTTCTGAATAATAAAGTATTCCTATAACAGGGTTTCCTAAAAATTCCAGTGTTAAACATTCCACATTCAAGTTTTTCATATATAGGTCTAAAAATTCTATTTTCAATAATGAGTATTTCATTGTAAATTTTAGACATGGTGTAATATTATTCAAAACCATATTGAAACTAAGCAGTTCTTCTGTATTACCATCCCATAAAATAAACACGTCATCCACAAAACGTCTATAGAATCTTACATGTTTCTTAAACATATATTCTTTAAATAGAAACTGTTCTTCCCAGTAGGCTAGGAACATGTTGGCGTAGCTATTGGCACAGGGAGTGCCCATAGCTACGCCATCTAATTGCTGATAAATATTATCAGTGAACATAAACACATTATTTTCCAGCACTAGCTCAAGGAAGTGTACCAATAAGTCAATTAAAACATTACCATAGATACTATGTTCTGTGAGATAATTACTAACATAAGCTAGACCAAGGTCGTTGGGGATGACTGTGAACAATGATTGTATGTCAAAAGTTACTAAAATCAGATTATGGATGGTATCCATTTGATTATTAAAATAGTACAAATCTGTTAGAAACTGTTTAGAATCACGTAATACAAATTCATTATTATTTAAAATACACCTTAAATGTTTCTCAATAAAAACTGACAAGTGCTCCGTAACCCATCCTTGCCCTGAGACTATTGGTCTCATGGGTGGCTTAGTAATACTTTTGTGTATTTTGGGTATTCCATGTATAACTGGAATGGTAGGCATCTTAATATATAAATAATTAAACTCATTTCTATTTATTAAGTTACTTCTATAAATATCAGTTAAAATACCATGTACATACGCACACATTTCATAAACCTTAGTAAAATCAATTCTTGTATAAAACACATCACTTAGCATAGTATACATTTCATTTTGATAATCTATGGTATCAAGTACCACAACACCAGAGCCTTTATCTGCTGGCCTAATAGTTATATTTAAATCATTTCTTAAGTTATAGAGGCTTCTTCTCTCCTGGTATGACAGATTATTGTTAAAATTATTCAATCTCTTTTTATGAAAATACTTATAAATCTCATCTTCTGTAGTGCGTAAATATGCTTCAATTAATGGATGATTGACTGGTGTATAATTGCTTAGATTCTTAAACATAAATCTATCATTGCTAGTAGTTGATTCACTATCAATCTCATTGATAGAAGTGCCATTATAAATGTACTTGAGCATAACATTTCTGCAAAACATTCTAGCATCTATGATGGTTTCATCTAGCATACTATTGCTATAAGGGATGAAACTTAGTCCTTTGACTAATAAATTAATGTCATGCTGTGATAGCGGAACACTGGACAAGTTAAAAACTAAATTTCTTGTATGATTTTTGCATGTTTCTGAGTGACACCAAAGTGATAGAATAAAAAAAAAAACAAAGAACTTCCAAACTTGTAATTCTTAACCTTAAAAACCATTCCCTATCGCTATGAGGTAATATACCTCTTTGTTTGGTTAGTGAATCTAACCAAACAAACTTTCTACCCTCACAAATAATATTTGGATCAGTTTCTCTTATCCTCTTAGTTTTTAAATAAAGATAATTGAATAATATAGTAAGATAATCTAATCAGCTAAAATATATAAATATATTCTTTACTCATCTTATTGTAATTCAATAATACTTATTTCTAATCAGGTTTCAAAAAGGTACAAATATTTAGATTAAGGTAGTATCATTTCAACATAGTTTAGGGTATTAATAAACATCATGTTAAAATCTATAACTGTATGTTTCATACATCTGTTGAAAACTATTTACTGACATTACTGTATAATACAATACCATTGTTGTGCAAATGTTTTAGACTACTCAAGTCCGAAACCAGTGTTTAAATTAGTATTTGCAAAGTCATATTGGAATAAAACCATGAATAGTTCTGAAACCACATCATATTTCATGTTTAACATAAACTGAAATGCAATACAATGTACAAGTATATTAATATTTCTTTAGTAGACATTAAATATGTTCCTCTGATTGCATTTTTCAGCTTTTCAAAGACAATTCCCATGGCTGGAGACAACAAGATCAAAATTTGACATCTCCCTTATCCAAGAGACTACTTATAATGTTGTTACTTGATTGAGTGTTTTGTTGTTAACACTTTTATCAACTTTCAGAGGGACTTTGTATAATCAAAATGACACAGTACAGAGGTAAAACTACAGTGCACTTCACCACATTTTCAAAGCAAACATCTATGTATATCACATATTAACTCTTACAGCTTAGATTGACACTTAACCAGTGAGTTTATCTGCTGACAATAAGTGCTGGAGATATAATTTTGGCTTACTTAACACCAGTAATTTAATCTTATGACTGAATAAAAGTTTAGAATTAAACATCCGGAGCTTCACATTATAGTATTTAAAAAGTATACTGAAGAACATATCAAAATAATGGAAGCTGCTAAGATTTAAACTATTATGTATGAAAATGTTACAGGTTAAAATTCCTAATCCACTTTGCAGTAAATAGACAATGTATTTAAACTATGGGGTAATACCTTTATTACATCAAAAAGGTGTTTAAGAAACTTGTTTTTCCTCTAACATCAGAGGATAGCTATGGTGATCCATGCACTGCAAGAGTATTATTTATCCTGGTAATTGCTTTATGACTGTATATAGAAATATTTAATTCAAATAATTAACTGGCATTACAACAATATTTCTCAGAAAAGTTGTTTTACAGTTAATGACTAGATAGAACGCATCATTGAGAGGATACATTTATCAAATGTCAAGTGCTTTAGCTATAATATAAGTGTCCCCTCAAATTAATCCCTGATGAATTTACTGCTTACTAAACTTGCAGACTAATATTGGCGTCTTTTCATGTAGTCATATTGAAACATGAAAATATAGGTCTTCTGATTAGGAACAATCAGGCTCTCAACTGCTAGACAATGCTATACATTTGTCTGCAGAAAGGTTTGAGAATTATGGTTGCATTGTCAAGCATTTTTGTTTACACTAACAGTAACATGATATACCCACATACACTAGTTTTGTGTCATTCTTGATAATGTAAAAAGCCAGGTAATATTATAAGAAGGGTGAAGCCACAGCCAGGTAATATAATAAGAAGAGTACAGCCGCAGTCATTATTCAGATGAGCAAATGGGAACAGCATGAGCCATTTAAGGATGGATAGCTCGCTGAGTACCTGCCACAATGTATGTTCATAATGCATGGTAACTTAGTAATAAATTAGGGTGTGGGCTAAGCCTCTCCCTCTTCTACTCAAATTAGATTTAATACAATATGTGGGTAGAACACAGATGCTTCGACAAAGTTCAAACCTATATGGGATATAAATATTGTATAATTGACACATTGGGTTAAATCCACTGTTGTTATGTTACTTATTATAGTTGTTTATATGATTATTGCTTTTTACTTTCTCTATCTAGTATATTATACTGTTATTTAAATGTTTGATTTGCTAAATGTACATTTAACCTTCTTGTTGCATACCATTTGTCCACTTGAGGGCATATTTTCGTAGCAGGACATTAGTAGTATTTTGTAGGAGCACCAGTGTGGCAAATGACAATTTTCCTTAAAATAAACATGTCAGTTGCTTGACATTTATTAGTTTTTTTAGAGAATTTGTAAAACAGCATTGATTTTATTCGCTAATGATTAATTTCTGCTCTTTAAACTCTGCTGTACAAAACATAGTAAGGGATAGCTAAAATGTCTGAAAAACTAAACTGACAGAAAGACAAGCAGATATATGTCCTTATCTATCAAGGTGCTAGAAGACATCAGTAGCCATAAGCTGAAAGTGCTTCAAAAAATATATATCTGTGTATATTTAGATGTACCTCATATATTATTTACATTTCCTTAGAAGGAATTTAGGTTCCTGTATCTTTAAATGTGAACCTAGCTTATTTCCTGACTAGACGTCAATTAGAAAGAGTCAGGGGATGGCGTACACAAGTAAATGCGACAAGCAATAAGTAACTCAAGTTTCTAGTGATGTTTGTGGCTGTTAAATTGTCTCGAGAACCAAGCGGGAAAAGTTATGTATTTTTTCTTTTTTATTTTCCCTTCTCTTACTTCGTGACAAACTCATGTAGTGTGCACGTGAGCACTCTAGTTTGTGGAGTAGTGTTCACAACTATCAAACTTTGCATTTTAAAAATGCTATGCTTTATTTCTCTACAAAAGAAAGGACAACATGATATATAAGCTAGTCACAAGCATCTCTCAACTCCAGATGTCTGGAGCCACAACACACCTGACTTATAGCCTCAAAATATCACTTAAAACATATTTTTTCACTGGACTATATCAGTATGTGCATAAGGGTCAAAGGCAGAACATCTTTTAAGATTATTTAAAGTAGTCTTATAATACATCTAAACTGAAATACTCAATTTCAAAAGCAACACATTTCCGCCCAGCATTAGCATTTATCCAAACAGGGGCACTTTTAACATAAAAAGTAATGCTGTCAGGGATGTAACTGATAATAAGTTATATAGCAGCCATTACTATACCTATTAAGCAATATAGCCATATACTGATTAAAGTATTATAAGTTAATGAAGATTTTATAAAAAGAAGAGAAAAATAAAAACAACAAAACACAAAGAGAGAAAATAAATAAATATATATATATAAATAAATAAATAAATAACTATTTGAGAACATTATTATGCATTGATTTCTCTGATTAAGAATATGGAAATAATAGATGGATAATAATGAAAAATAGAGTAATGTTTAAATTATGCTTAGTATATTGATGTGATTTGAGATAAATGTATTTACATTTATGCTAATTTTGACATTTAAAGTATAAATGAAAACAGTACCTGTTTTGGTATAACTTGAAGACAGTAAGAACTTTTCTTTTGTTGTTAGCATTGTTATTTAGATTTTTACAGAATATAACATATGTAAGATTATTTGTCCTTTAGTTTTTTTTCTTTTGCTCAACAGTTTTCCAATTATTTACTTCAGCATTTCTTTTCGGTGTACTTATTGTCCAGTCCATAGATTCTTCATGTGTTAGGATGTTGTTGTTGGTAAGGTATTTTATTGCTGAATCTACTGTTTCAAATATTTTTATTCCATTTGGTAGAAAAACTCTCAGTCTTGCTGGGAATAAAAGATGGACTTTCAGTTGCTTTTTCTTCAAGGTTTTTATTATTGGTAGAAATTCTTTTCTTTTTGAAACCACCTTTGTAGAATAATCATTGTCAAATCTTATTAATGAATCATTGTATTTGATGGGAGAATTTGCCCAAGCATTTCTTACTATAAGATCTTTATCTTGTGTAGAAAAAAGTCTCACAATTATAGATCTCGGCTTGTTCTTACCCGGAGGAGAAGCATTTCCAGAAGCTGCTAATGATCTATGCACCCGTTCTATACCATATAAAAGAGCTTCAGGTAGTTTTGTTACATCTGGTATCCAGGCAGTAAGAAAGTTTATCATATTGTCCCCTTCAGATTTTTCTGGTAGACTATATATTCTAATATTATTTCCTCTTGTTCGATTTTCCATATCATCAAGCTTTTCTAGTAAATATGTGTTCTGTTGAAGTAAGAATTCAGTTTGTTGTTCTTCTATTTGGACTCTAGCGTCAATGTCACTTAATGACTGTTCAATAAGTGATATCTGTCCTTTCTGCTGTGTAAACATTTCTTGAAGCTGTTCCAGTTGTTGTGAGCACTTCTCTTTAAAAGTAACTATTTTATTGTCCATCTTGTCAATTTTTATTGTAAGTTTCTGTATATTTGTAATGAGAGATTGCAGATCTTTTTTGAGAGAAGAGTCTTGTGTTGTATTCCTTAGATGATTCATGTTGTAAAGCTGATATTGGTGCTGATTTTCCAGTAATTAATTTGACAGGAATTATTCAATTTCTGACAATAAAAATTTTCTTATAGATGCTCAGAGTTATTAGAAATAAGTTAGTAATAAATATTTCTTCAAATTAAATATTATTTTGTAAAATTCCTGTCAGGAATTGTATTGAGGTAAGAGAGCTGAAATGAAGTGCAGCTATCAGTTCAGCATCCTAGCCACGCCCCCGAGTGCATAAAATCTTGAAAGACTGAGGAACTTGGCATATTCTATATGCTTTTTTAAGGGCAGCAGGCTGGCTATCAGGGAAACCACAGGCTGTGACACACACATTCTCCAATGCTGGCAGTACTGGGGGATGGGGGGAGGTTCTGAGAATTCCAGTTGTAACATTTCATAGTATTTTCTGAGGGACTGAGAAACCTCAGTGTTCTCACACTGGGAAACACTGGCTCATTTCAGAATTAGTCTCAGAAAAGCAGAATCCCTGGCAGGGAGATTCAAATAATCTGATCTCCTCTGAGTCTGAATCAGAAATCTGAGGAGGCAAACTTGTATCTGTCCATCACCTTCCTCTGCAGATTGAGTTACTTGAATCCCTTCAGGAAAAGAGGAATCCCTTCTTCTTTTGCCAGCAACCACCTAATAAGAAGGATCAATAGCCTTTACAAGACCCCGAGCCAGACTTAAACTACTCTCCAGTGAAACTGGTGCAGTAGAAGATAAATGTTTAATAAACCAAAACCATGTGTACTAGGATGTGTGGTTCCAGGAACAACACTGAAATTTAAAGGTGAACAACATTTTATTTTATTTTAGTTTATTTTAGTGAGTTGAGAGCTTTGTCCTGTCAACAAGTGCAAAGGACTTCATCAGAATTCAGCAGTATTGACATGATTATGAACTTTGATGGATTCTGTAAACACATAAAGGTTTTAATCATTTTATTTATAGTCGGGTTAATGTAACCTTAGAGCATCTTTCATTATTTGAAAATAGTTTTCAGTTCATTCCTATGAAACAATTTAATATAATCTGTTCATTACTTGAACTTAAACTTTTCATTATGAAATTGAATTTAGCAATGTATTCTAAAAAATTAAGGAGGGATGAAATGCAAGTTACTTATCCTTTTTAAAAGAATAGTGTTTTCAACCCTCCCACCCACCCTTTTATCCAAGTTTTTGAAAAAGCATGCGAGAATAATTTATATAAATATGCTGCACAAAAAAAGAATGTCCATATAGTAAATCTAAGAGTGAAAGGGTTATATTAGAAATTGTTATTAGAGGTAAGTTAATAACAGTTAAGAAACCTGATAAAGGGGTGTGTATTGTGCTCTTTGATGCAGTACATTATTTAAGAACTATGTTTAATATCTTGCAGGATAATAGTGTTTACACCTAGGCCTGTAGAAATCAAGTAAATATTGCCTATAGGAATGTTTGGTGCAAGGGCTTTTGTACCTGGTGCTTCTGAAATTTTAAATTCTCAAATCTAATAATCTCCACTATATTTGTAGTCCTCAAAGTACATAAAATTGTAAATGAACCTCCATTTAGACCAATTGTGTCTTCCCAGGAGTCTAAAACTTAACCCATAGCAGTTTTCATAGACTTTAGACTTTTAAAATCACTCTTAAACACACACTTGCATATGCTAAAGGACTCGTGTTTTTTTAGGAAGATTTAAGAGGGATTTATGGGGTATTAGTTTAATTTTTTTAGTACTTATGTTGTTGATTTATTTACATGCATCCCAAGGAATGAAGATATATTGGTATTCAATGAAAGTCTTTTAGAGTGTAAATTTCTTCAAGGAACTGAAATTAACTTAATTAAGGATTTTATGGGGACCATTTTGGATAGCAATTATATTTATTTCAAAGGGTGGATTTATAACCAAATTAAAAGAGAACCAATGGCTACAGGGTGTGCACCCAATTATGCTATGGTTCTATTTAGTTGGGAAGTGAAACATATCTCTTTAGAATTTTATAAGTATTGTAAAGTTTATTTAAGCTATTTGTATATATATATAAATATATATATATATATATATATATATATATATATATATATATATATATATATAAATATATATTTTTTTAAGGATGGCCCACTTGATCTGATTGATGATTTTATAATATACATGAATGGCACAACTGATTTTTTGAGATTCACTTCCACCTTCAATGCCTTAGAAGCCAATTATCTGGATATTAATATTAGGCACATTGAGACAAGGTTCAGTTCTAACATCTACTGGAAACCTACATTTACTAATGCATATTTACACTATTATAGTTCTCATCCATTTATTCGCAAAAAAAGAAGTTAGTGACAGGACAATGCATTATACTTGCCCATATGGTTTCCACAAACGAGGTGCTAGTTGAGGAAATTACTGACTCGGTTTATATGTTCATAGCTAGACTGGTTAACCCCGACAACTGGATCTTATTAGTAATGATGCTATAATTTGTCTAAATGGAGTTTCTTTGGGTGAATGTAATCAAAGGGTTTATATGAATGACAAAGCCACTCGCAATAAAGGGCATAGTATAAATAAGAACAATTATGAAAGAGCTTTCATGGTACAATATAATGAATGTTCAGGTATGGTGAAAAATATAGTTAAGAATAACTGGAACATTTTTAATGTAAATACAGTGATACTAGACCTTGCAGGCACACAACCCAATTTTGTTTATAAGACAGCCAACAACTTCAAGGCTACCTTGAAGAATAAAAGCACAGCAACCACCAATGGTAGGTGAAGCAAAGGCACTACAAAATGTGGTTGTTGTAAACAATGTCAGTACATCTTGGAAGGTGATACATTAAAACTGGGGTATCCAGGGTCCTATACTGGTAAAACTGAAAGACCTCTTAAAAGAAAGAATCTACAAGCATGTTTACAATATCCAGAGTAAAACCACAAGCAGTGCTTCATACAAACAAGTTAAGATTTGTGGTGTATCTAAACAGTTTAGTTTTGCCATCATTGAGAAAATAATGATAAACCCTAGGGGAAGGAGCTGGGAAACCAAATTGGAAAATAAGGACTTTCTGACAGCTGAAATTAAACACTACTCATCCCTCTGGTTTGAATGAAAACATTTCAGTGTTGAAGCATAGGGCTACAAAATTATGATCTTTATTTCAATAGAAGTAGTGGTTTTAACAAATATACTTATAGATCATAATATTCAGCAAATGTTTTTTTTTATAATGTAGTAGAACATTTAATCAATACTTGTCTTTAAAACATGGTTAAATGGAGAATGTTTTGTATAATAATGTTTTTTAATCAATTATTCATGAAGATGTTTTAAGTGTGTGTGATGTATTTCCTTTTTAATTCTTTTGAAACCTTTTACATGTGTTGAGAGGATGAAAATGTTCAACTCACCAAGTCTTGCACAACTTTAAGTTTTGGTGATGTTCCTGGAACTACAGATCCTAGAACGCATGGTTTTGGTTTATTAGCTGTTTTTTATGCATACATGCCTTTCTTGTTTGATTACAGAGATACATGTTTAGCTTTCTGTTTCTTTTTGGCAAGAAAGTAGGGGAACACAGGATTAGTGATGGAAGAACCAGCCTCTCCAGGTATGGTTCATAGGTTTTTAAGCCTAGCCATGCTTCCCAAGGTAAGCATCAAATCCTGTAACTTGCCAACTTGCCTCTGTAAGATAAACACCTTGACCATTGCCATTCCCCAATGAAGAGACACCTACTCCCCATCAGGGACTCAAACTCTTGTCCCCCATGTGACAGGTAGGGATATCACCATTGTATTAACAAGGAAGACAAAGCTTTCTTCCTTTTGCATAGCAGAGGATAGTTTCAAACTGTCAAAGTCTGGTTTGTGAGCTCTGCTATGCCACTCTGATTTGAATGTGTAGAATATTCTGGTTAAGCAAGGGTACATTTCCCACCCATTCTCTCAAAACCAACAAAAATGTCTCTCTCTCTCTCGTTCTCTTGCCCACTGTGGAGACCCCATCAGCTGCAAGGATCATGGCTACCCCCGGTCCATAGTGGCTGTATGGACAACAGCGGATGGATCTGAGGAAAAAGATGAGTGGTCAGAGAAACCAGCCTTGGCAAAGACTGTTTAGTTAATGTTTTTCTTTTTGTGGCTCAAAAGAAGGACCAATAGCAGGACTGTTAGTGTGTTCCCATGATCAAGCCAAAAATGGTGCTTCTTTCTCAGGGAAATTTAACAGCACAAGTTGATAAAAAAAAAAAAAAAAGTAACTTTTCATTTATGAGCCCCCAAAATAATTTAAACAGAGTTTCTCCATAGAAAAAAAAATTTAGAATGTTTAAATTAACTTTTAAACTGTCAGAAACAAAAGTGCACTCCAGTTTAAAAATACACAAAGTCATGTGACAGTCAATAAAACACATTCTAAGTTTAAAATATACTTTTCTAAACAGGAAAGTAAATTTAAATATTAAAAATAATGTGTGGAAGGTTTTGCCCAAAGGGAGCTTACCTGCACACCTAGAGAACATACAAGCCAGCCATTGATACTCAAAAGCCCACTGAGGGGTGCTATATTTGGTGGGAGGAAAGCTCTGAAGGACTTGGTGCCCAAACCTGCCTTTTATTCAGCTCAGCTTGAACTGACTAATGGTTTGGGTGTGTAGAAGATACCCTGAGGCTTTGGAAGCTGGCCAGCTGATATATCCCTGACACGGTATAACCCATATTGCTAAGGTTACTTGAAGAACATCTTATGCAGTATAAAAAAAAAAAATCACAATGGGATTTGAATGACTGCCCTTCTGATGCTGTATGTCTATGGACATGGAAGAGTTTATCTTTTTTGAATGAACAGAAATTACATTAATATAAATCGGTTTACGTTATCCAACTGTTTAGGTTTTTACATACCTTGCTGAAAATGGATCCCATTCCCAAGTCAGGGTATAATTAAAGTTCATGAAATCAGTTTTGCTTCACTCTTTGATATTTGATACAAGTGTTGTTTTCAGCACCCACATTGTACCCAGAATCACCTCTCTTTGCAGTTCATAAGGGGTTACTTTTATCGGTAATATATTTAGATATGTTTGAAGATTATTTTTTATTAACCAAGTTGCTTCTAATACAACTGGAACTATCTGTGTATCCTTATTCCATGTTGTTTTAGTTTCTGTCTGCAAGTCTTAATATTTTACAAATGTATGTCTTTCAGTTCAGAAGACACTGTAGTCACTGGGTGTAGCAATTTCAATAATCAAAGCTATATTTGTCTTTTTTTCTTGAACAATAGTCTTGAACAGTCTGTTTGCTTCTACCTTCTTAGCTGCTGTTATGGGGTGATCCCAAGTAATCATTACTTTATAATTTTCAACAATCCTTTGTGGTTCATGTTTGCAATGTCCCTCTATGTTGTAATGTTTACAACGTCTCCAAAGTAACAACCTTGCCACATTGATATGTCTCTCGTTATACAAACCTTCAGCCAAGAGTGTAGTGTTCCCTTCAACAAAATGTGGAATTGGTTCAAGTTCTGTACCCCAAAACTTACATTTGTCTGCATCTTCCACTTCTTCTATGGAGTTTATGAACCATGTCGTAAGTAATCCACTGTCTTGGGCTGCCAATATTAACCTTTCATATGGTGGTTTTAAGTTACCCCATCTAAGCCTTCTGCTTGACAACTCTTGGTCAACAAGCAGCTGTTCCAGTAGATCTCTATACTTCTTGCTACAACTGTGATACTTATATTTGTCTTTTCTATTTGTCTGATACCATTTTTTGAAATTTTGTTTCTTTTTTTTTTGCAGTTTCTGTCACCACCTGATTTTTAACCACATTTGGTTGAATTTCCATATCTGCTTTTTTTTCTAAAGGCTTCTGCTAACCTAAGCAGGGAGGTCAGCTTGGACTTATTTTGTTCATGTTTTCAAACTTTTAATTTGCTTGGATGTCTTGATGTCAATAAATACATATACAATCCCACAATCTCCAACCTACGTGTAGTCAATTTCAAGGAGGCTCATTCCTCCTTTAGACCAAGGAATGTATAATCTTTTCAAACACTGGTTCTTGTATATCATTTGATGGGCATGGAGCAATTTTCCTGTCAAGCTTATCTTGCTCTTTTTGTGGCCAGTCACTCACCCCGAAGTTATAAGTTAAAACAGTGTGAGTTGATTTATAGCTTCAACTTTAAGCCTAGATGTCAAAGCTGATTTCAGTATTGATTTTAGTTTTCCAAAATATTTTGCACTGAGCTTTGTTCACATTTCTTCATGATGTATCATTGCCCCATCATCTATTCAGAGACGCCAGAAGCTGTTGAAGACTGGGGGGGGGGGGTGACAGGTGCACTTAGTGATCTAAAATAGGCAATTTTTTAAAACTATTTACTACCACAACATAGGTTCACTTGGAAGACATTTTAAGCTTAGCCAATTTCCATTTTGGTGCTTGAATTAACATTTCCTGATTGGTCTTACCTATCCCATGGCTGATAATTGTATATTAGCCCTAGTGAGAAAAAACTTGGTCACACTATAGATAATTTGAGGGCACACATGTAAGGTATGCAGCCTTTAGGAACTGCCTCTATCCATTAGTGGTATGAATGGTAATTCTGGAGTACATTTTGTATTACTCATCCTTAGGTCCAAGTTGCATTTGAATATGGACAAGGATGAGCTTTGTTTTATTTAAATGGATAGTCTCTTCTGGATATATATCCATCTCTCCACAACATTCAGTTTAGATACCTGGACTGAGTATTGCTGATGCCATTTGACTTGCTGATGTTCAGTAGGTCCATCTGTATTAGGTCGGAGGATGCCTTGTATGCCAGACATGTCACCTCTAAGTACTCTGTAGGATACTGAGTATAGTAATAAATCTTTGAGATGGTCCATGCAAGATCTATTGTTTAGGACTTGTATCCTTTTAGTAAGGTATCTCTGATGGTATTCCAATTGTTGCATGGGGCTGGACAGATGAGATACATGCCAAAGTGGGCATTATACAAAATGATTGACCTAATGAGAGCTTTGTAAAAGGGGACAAGAAAATCTCTAGATCCAGTCACAATCAATTTGTTTATAAGCTGTGCCATATAGAAAAGCTTTCTTATGTCTCTGGGCACATGCTGGTCAAACGTTAGCTGTACACACAAGTTTCCAAATGCCAAACAACTGGGTCATTTATCAGGGGCCATTGTCGATTTTGCAGTTCCCTGGAGTAGATGACTTCCCAAAGGATATGATAATGTATTTCTTGGAGTTTAGTTTCAATTCAGGATTCTGGCACCAGTTATTGTTTGGGGCAAACCTTCCTGCATGATGGTTAAGTCATTTGGGGATTCAATAACTGCTCCTAGCTTGCAGTCATCTCAAACTTAGTTTGCCAAAGCCCTTTGGTATTTCCTTTTACTTTTGAGATGTACATGCCAAACAGAAAAACTCTCAGCACAGAACCCTGGGGGACAGTATTGGTGACTGGTCTCTTCCCTTATTTTGATCTTCTGGATCCTGTGAGCAAGCATACATGTATACATTCTTTGATTCACCTTCCTGATTGTATTAACCTGATTGTATTAAATTATATTCCTTGTATAATACAGCACCACTTGATAGAATGTGTTTTAAATGTGTAGTTTGGAACAGTCTTCTAGTGAGCAATGAAACAAAATGTATGAACCAATAATGACAAAACTACCCATTTCAGAAAATGTCAACTATAAAAGGCCACTCAAACTTCTGTCATTACAATCCACCAATATCAGTAAATATGCAAAATATCTGCAGAAGTAAGTCATCTAAATAATTCCATATTAAAAGGATCTGTAACTAATGAAGAGGTTGCTGCTAGCAAACAACTTTATACTTTAATATTTCATTATTCCATCTACAAATAAAGTGTCTGCTGCCCTTGAAGAATAAATTGCCTATGCTACATTAAAAAAATGATGCAATGGGGAATGGATGGCAAACTGATAATGGGTTCATAGTTATTATGTAACTCCACCAAAGGAGGACATTCATAGGACTGCAGCATCCACTCCCATTAAAGTACAACACAGTACAGTATCAGCGATCCATCTGCATACTGTGGGTATAGTATCCACAGTCTTCTGCATCAAAAGCAAGTATACTACCTGTTGTCCTACTAACAATGCAAACAACTTAGCATAAGTAGCATTAAACTTTTAATCCCCTGAAGCTCTCAGCTCCTTGTAATATCCACTTGACGAGGAATTAAATGTCTCAAATTCGCAGCACAAGAAATCTGGTAAAAGCCACAATTTATTTGGGGGGGGGGCAAAGGCCGAAAACCGGGGACACATTTTAAATATTGCTTGTATAATCTTAGAAAGTTGCTAAAATAAAGTGTTTTGTGTTACCATGTGTTTCCTGAAAGATAGGAAGACTGAAACTTAAAGAGCTATCATTATTTAGTGAATTTGGTTCTCAGTGATTTGCCAGAAAAACATAAATTTTAAGAGGAAGAGACGAAAAGTATGAGCCAAATATTCTGTGAAAATCTGGACAATGGAGAACTATGGAGTCAACTCCCTGATTCACAAGTGGTGGCATGGGTAGAGAATTCAGGCTCTAGTTTGAGCCTGAGTAACACTAACCACCAGGTATGCCTAACTGGGGCATTGTACACTCACACACACACACACACACACAAACACACACACACACACACACAAACACACACACACATGCACGCACGCATGCACGCACGCATGCACAAGTGCATGCGGAGCAGCATAACACCTGCAAATAAAAGAGCAAAACTCCCCTTATCGGCATGACTCTGGCAGCACCAATGGAACAGTGGCAGCATAACTCCTGTAACACGGAGCAATAAGAGAACAAGAACAGCTAGTTTAGTTAGTTTAACTTCCCCATGTGAATCCACATTAGAGTGAAAAATCCACTTCATTAATTTTTCCCGACAGGTCTTGCAGCTGTAAAAGTGTGGGGGGGGTCCTGCTCCCCCTGGCTCTATGGTTCTCGCACTCATGCATCTATTTCTGATATTTGCACACTACCTCTTGTTCCAAATGTTTTATATCACATTCCTCCTGAAGTTTTATATTTTCTTGAGTCTTTAATTTTCCTTTTTCAAATGCTTTTGCACATTTGTCAAGAGCAAATAACATTCCTAAGTCATCTGAAAAGGTTTCTGCTGCTATTTCTTGTTCTCGGATTACTTTTATTTTATTAAGAATATATTGTCGATTTGCCATAGAAACATTGCACTTATAGGTTCCCTATTACGCTGTCGCAAACGCAGATTGTAGAATGCGTCTTTGTCGAACCGTAAAGCACGAAAAGGCAAAATAGTGAAGCGGCTATTTAGCAAATTCTTTCCCTGGGAAAGAATTTGTTTGGCTGCTTTCACTACTTTGCCTTTTCGGCACTGTAGTGCGATCTCGGAGTTGGTATATTTAAGTAGGGGGGTGTGGGGAGCAAAGGCCTCCATGTCGGGGGGCAAAGCACCCCACATTAAGTAATGTTTTACTGTTATTTATTTATTTATTTTTTCTGAACAGCGATTGTTTTCCATTGGAAAATAATCACTGTTCTGAAGTTTCGATGTAAGATTTCGCTTACATGGGGTCGATTATCTGTCGTTTGCTCTTCTGAGTGTGCGACATGATAATATAGACCCGCACTTATAACATTTCTAGTAATTCTCTGGCTTCTGTTGCTATGCCTGATTTGAAACTAAGACTTACATTTATACCTCCTCATGAACATGTTACATTGTTGGACCTTTTGTGATTTGTTTCAAAACTTCACATTAAAATCATGATCCTAAATGTTTTGTACAGCATGATTCTAGTTTAAACTGTGACACTGATGAATGTAAGTTTTGTACTTGTGAATTTGATGCCACAAATAGTCCTTTGAATGGTTACATTAACTGAAATAATTTTGCCTACTGTTAAAAGGCTTTATCTCTAGTTTTAAGAACAAAGTTATTAACAGAGTTTCTGATTATTTAACCTTTGAATGTATTCAGATTTTTGAGCAATTATGTAATGATAGCCAGTTAGAATCTTAATCTTAATAAAAGTGAAAGGTATGCCCACAAACAGTAGCCGGTAATGATGATCTGATTAGTAAGCCTTTTGATAATAGTAATAGCATTATTTATAAGACTATTAACAAGTGTATTAATGTGTGCTGTAAACATTTGAATAATAACACTACTTATCTTATACGTCATAGTGACTATGGCTACTACTGCCGTAAATTACTTTCATTACCGAATTTGTAAATAGAAGCCCTTTGTGTTCTTTAGTCCCGTGCCTGATAAAAATAGTACATTTCTATCACAGAGCATTCCCTCTGCATTGTCTGGAAAAGCCTCACAAAAATGTTCCTCTTCCTCCTGGCAGACTTATAAATTCATGCTATGGGTGGACCTCAGAATTATAAGCAAATATATTACAAAAACGTTTTTACACAATGTTATTCAATTACTGTCTTATCTTCATGATTCTGATGTTCTTTTACAAAAAAAAGATATAGTTTGGTAGCAGGTTCTGTTCTGGGTCTCTGCAGATTTTGTCAGTTTTATATGAGCATTAAACAGAGAGAGAGAAAGATAAGAGTTAAGGATCTTAGTTATTTTCGAGTAAAATTCACCATAGCAGTAATGCCAGCTGACCTCACATACTACTGTCTCACTCATAACTGCTTTAAGGAATCATGTCAACTAACCAAAGGCAGTTTTGGTAATGGCAAAACATATGAAAACTTCCCAATGAAACTCCCTTCAGCGAATGTAAGAATTTTTTTTTTGTAAAAAGAAACAAATGAAGCTGGATACAGATAAGCTCATTAATTAAAATCATGTGATAACAAAAGCCTGAAATTTAAAAGGGCATGACATATCGGATAAAACATTTTTAAAAAAGGCAACAGTTTAAAGGAGCTTATTTAAGTTTGAATTGTTGAACGCCATCTTGTCTGAAGAAGTCTAACTAATAGGTTAGACGAAAAGTGCTTAATTAAAACAGTCTTATTCATTTTTCAGTTCTGTATCCAGCTTCATTTGTTTCTTTTTACTATAATTTTTTTTTGTTTGTTGCAAGGGAAACCCCCCTGCTCCCCATGTGGGGACACCCCCTGAACTAATACACGCACACGCATATATATATATATATATATATATATATATATATATATATATATATATATATATCTATATTCTGTATATAAGTATATACCAACTTCAAGCTCATACAACAGTGGAAAAGGCAAACGTCACTGTCAGTGAAGTCAGTTTCACTGAACAACATTCACATATTTTACATTCAGCAAAACTAACTTTGCTCATTTGGCATGTTCCTTTTCTGTACTTGCGATGGCCAGATTTTTCAACAGTTTAAAGTTAACTTCTTCACAGGATATTTTTATATGGCTAATACTTTTAATAATCAGGTTTGTTATATCATTTTGCTTTAATAAATAAGTTTGTTTTATCAATGATTTACCTTATTTGCAAATGAGTCACCAATATTTTTAAATATATTTCTGCCTAACAGTTTGATATAAAGTTTAATCATAAAATATATAGGAAGCAAACTGAATTTTTTGACATTATTCTCTGTGGTGATTCAAGAGGTCTTATTGCTACTAAATTATATAGAAGATCACTACATCCACATCTACTTAACCACACTATAGTCAAAACTATTAAAAAGAAATGGCATATATTATTAGTAAGTATTAATCTTAGAAGAAATCCCTACAACCACGTAGGCTCCAACTGCTTGAATAGCTATAACATTGTCCACCCAACTGCTTGCTCTCAGTCTCAGAAGCGAGTTCAGCCATGCAGCTGCTAAACCATCTGCTCATGTCCTAGTAGAAGGATGGAAGCAAATGCTCACTGCTGAACAGGTATTTGGGGAAGGGGAATGGAGAGGGTGCTGTTAGATTTAGGGAGGGGGTGAGGGATGTAGTACAAACTTTAGGGTTAGGGACAAGAACAAGGATTTTAGGTTTAGTGAGCAATATGGACTTTAGGGCTAGGGAAGGGACATTGGAATTTTAGGTTCAGGGAGGGATTTTGCATGGGAGGTAGATGGGGATTTTAGGTTTAGGGACCAATAAGGACTTAGGGAGGGGACTTGGGAATTTTAGGTTCAGGGAGTGATTGTGTATGGGAAGTAGAAGGGTTTTTTTAGGTTTAGGCACCAATCTGGAGTTTATGTTTAGGGAGGGGTGGGGATTTTAGGTTCAGGGAGAGATGGTGGGCAGGAGGGGAAGAAGAGTTTAGGTCTAGGGACAGATCCAGAATGGGAGGAGGAAGGGGACTTCAGGTTTAGGGAGCGATCAGGATTCTAGAGTTTGGGGGGGATAGGATTTTAAGTTTAGGAAAGGATGGGGGACTTTAAAGTTAAGCACTGGGTGGGAATTTTTAAAGTTAGGATCTGGGTTTTGGTGAGGAGAGTTAGCATCACTAGGAACAAGTTATTGGGGGTTAGAGCCCTTGCCAAAACAAGTGAGTGGCAACAAGCACATATAGCGCACTTATCTCAGAACCATTTTACTTTTGGCCCCTAGATTTGCATCCAGGTAAGTTAGAAATCTCTCTTATTACACTATTCCTAGACATTTTAGTACTCATCCCACTGAAATTTCGCCATTAGTTTCTAACCGTAGATGTGCCGTCCCTTGTGGCCACTGTAACTGGCACAATTTGCTGCCTGTCTCTTGCTACTTGATTATGCCCTCAGATGTCTTACTTGCATTGGTGAGACCAAAAGTCCATTTATGATAAGGATTCAAGAATCAAAGCAAAATAAAAAAAAAAACATACAGAAAAAGAAATGCCAGACTCTGTCATAGTTGTTTAAACACTTTCATCGTTATTTTACAGACTTCTTCTGAATAACAATACCTGATGAATTTTGCAAACTTGGTTACAGGAGACAAGAGCCTGAAACCTCTACACCAGCTACAAGACTGCTCAAGGAATTATGAGTTTCCGTGCATTTTAAAGGGAAGAAAAGTTCACTGTTGCTCAAGCTATGCCAGTTTTCAATGTGCACCTGTTTTGCTAGCAAATGGCAATCAGTGCCTGTGTTGTAAAATTTGAAAGCAGTGTGTTACTAAAACAACAGATAACATACTTGCTTTAGTGCAAAAGGCTGTGGGTTCTACTCCCACAGCATGTGGATGGATTGCTGATAATAGTGGTCTTTAAGGAAGGATGGTGGTTCTGTACTCCTGAGTGTGTCCTCTTTTGTATGAGATGCCTAGTAACTATGAACTTGTTGTTGTTGGTTTACCAGCCCTTCTCCACTGGAATATTACCAGCTTACCAACTTTTTTTTGTTTTTGATGTAGCATAAGCAATTCATTCTTCAAGGACAGCAGGCACTGAATTTGTAGAAAATACACTGAAATCTAAAGTCGTGTGCCAGTAGCAACCTCTTCATTAGTTACAGATCACTTTAATCTGGAATTATTCAGATGACTTTTACTTCTGCAGAGATTGTGCATATTCACTGATATTGGTGAATTGTAATGACAGAAGTTTGAGTGGCCTTTTATGGTTGAAATGTTCTGAAATGGGTAGTTTTGTCATTATTGGTTCATACATTTTATTTCAATGCT
This sequence comes from Protopterus annectens, assembly GCF_019279795.1. Classification (NCBI taxonomy): domain Eukaryota; kingdom Metazoa; phylum Chordata; order Ceratodontiformes; family Protopteridae; genus Protopterus; species Protopterus annectens. The sequence goes on from NC_056743.1 coordinate 1,423,987,871, forward strand.
TACTGGAAAATGTTCAAAACTAAAAATTTAAAACATAGTCTAACAAGTGGTGCTGTATTATAGATGGAATATAATTTAATACAATCAGGAAGAGGCGAATCAAACAACACATGCATGTATGCATGGTCTTAAAAATGAGAAGGCCGATGGTTTGAAAATAGTTCAAAGGCAAATTTAATCTGTCACTGGCCAGATGCATTTTCTTTGAATGTGGGTTTCAATGCTGTTTCAATGAATGTGAATTTCAAGGGCAGAGTAGTTTACTGTTCACACTAAGTCTGTTTTCATTGTGAGACTGTACTGTTTGTTTAGAAAATGTCTGTCAGTGTTTTTACAATAAAATTTAAAATAAGAGTTTTAAATTAAATCCAAATAGCTGTAATAATTGTAGAAGTAAAGAAGAAAATAGTATGTACACTGACAGGCCCGAACAGTATTCATGGTAACTGAGGATTTATAGTAACTGAGGACTAACAGCCAAGTAATGGGACACTGGAATGGCTGGGGGGGGGGGTCTGCTGCCAGGGGGGTGCTGTGGTGGTGGCCCTATCTATTAATCTGCCTAGGGCCCCATTTGAATATGATCTGGCACTTGCTGGAAGTGTGGACTGATAGGGTTCAAGGTTAAAAATGTATAATCCATCAGTTTTCTCATCTGGAAATCTACCCCTTTCCCAGCCACAGACCCTCATATAGAAACATGCATTCCTAGTGAAGAGGGTGCCCAAGGACTGAATGTAAGGTTACAATGGTAGAAATAAGGATGATAGTGTCTAATACTGAGCAGAGACTTCAGTAAGTAAATATATTTATATTAAAGAAAGACAAATGCACTTTTGACATTCAACAGATGCAAGGTTTGCCTGAAACTTGAAGCCCACTTTCTACTTCTCTATTCACCTAACCTTCTTGGCTCATAATCTGTCCTCCCTTTAATTACAACTATTGTGCATATTAAAAGTAGTAGCAGTGATTATGTTATTTTATATTCTGTATGCTCATACAACTGCAACTGGGTTGTATACTGTTCAATACTTTATATTCCAAACACATATTTTAAATAGCTACTATGATTCTTACATGACCTGTTCCATTTGGATTAGTGTTCTACCACATTAAAAAAATATATGTATGTATACATATATATATATATATATATATATATATATATATATATATATATATATATATATATAGGGATCATAGGAAGTGCAATACAGATCAGTTCGAGGACCATTAAAGCTTTGCCAGTCATCTCTTGCCTACAGCCTTCAGGAGGCTAACACAAGATAGTGGAGAATTTGTGGTTATAAATTTACTTTTCAAGATTCACCATAAAGGTAGCAAGGGTTTCACTCTGTTAATATGACTAGGTGGTTTATTCCAAAGATAGTGTATATGCTGGGTGATGAATCTATTGCACTAGCTGTAAGACATATATGGGAGCACTTAAATATGTGTCAGAACAATGTCAAAATGGATTTCTGTATTTCACAATTATTTCTAGGTAGGCTAGTCCAGAAAACATATTTGAATCTTATGAGACAAGAGTACAGCAGTTGTATGTTGCAATTTAGACAGAAGGCACAGTTTTCCTTGTGATAAACAAATATTCTGGAATATTGCTTGTTTAAAAGAAGCAGTTAGAAACATAAATATCATGTTATGGTACTTTGTCCTTGCTTATTACAAGTTGTGTAATGAATGCAACATTGTTTATGTAAAGGAAAATTATAGATGAGATCATGAGAAACAGCTGATGTTATGAGAACATATTGATGTGTAACTGTCTTAGCAGTTTCCTACATGATGATTGTGTTATTCATCTGTCAATTAAAGAATATGAATTGTGATTGGAAAGAATATTTAAGAAGGTGCCATGTGAGCTGTCCAGTGCCTTGCTTCATGTATTTAACTTAGTGTCTGTAGTTTGACATGTTAGATTTGCATGATTTACATTATGTGCAGTCTCAGTACCTGTCCAATTCTATTCTGAAAAATAAATGCCTTGCCACAGAATACTTTTATGTCTCAGCAAATTTACTGATAACGGACAGTAATAAAGAACTAACACTATCATGTCTTGTTTGCTTATTGGCAAATATTTAAATACTTAGTAAACGTGTTTGAGGCATTTTTAATTTTTGTAAATATGTAAGAAACAAAGGAGGTCAGCATTCTTCTTGGTACAGAATGCTAAATATAAATTAGCATGGAGGAGTCTAAAAGACACAAAGTTCAAGGATGGGTATTGAACTCTTTTAAGTATTGTTTGTTAGCTAAGATTCTCAGGCCTGTGATATTTTTAATTAGAAAACTTTGGTTATTTGAGTTGCATTATTTGTTTAAACAAACACATGCCTAAAAGAGTACTGCACTTGATAATTAGCCTGATAAGGGATGGCGACTCCTTTTGATATAGATGAGATACCGTTAGATATTACTCAGGCCATATAGAAGGATTTTCTGACTTATGCTGCAATGTGGCATTCAAAGGAGAGGGAATTTTGAATGAAAGTACCAAGATCTTTGATGACTGAATAAATCTGAAGAGAGTTGTCATTTATGCTATAAGATATGGAACAGCTTTGTTTTCCAAATTTAACAAAACCCAATCTTTTAACATTTAGTTTAAGCCCATTTCTTTACACCAGTTATTTGCAGGGTCTAGACCAAGGTACAGTGCACTGGTATCAGAAGTTGAGTGACCAAAAACACCTGGCTTGCAATTGTCAGGAAGTTTAACAAGCCATAAGTTTTGATTATTGGTTTGAAGTTCAGAGAAATAAATACCGAGAAGGAAGGGTACAGGAATAGAGCTTTGAGGGACACCAATGTTCACTTTTTTACTTTCTGATGTGCCTCCAGTTACTTTAACTATGTGCATGCTCTGTGATAGACAGTTTGTCATCCATCTCAGAGTCATACCTCTCAACCTGTTACTGCAAGAAATCTGAAAAATAAAAAACAAAAATTATGGGGGAACAAAAGACCAAAAGTTGGGAAAATGTTCAATATTGCTTTTATAAACTTAAAAAGTTACTGGAATAACAGGATTTGTATTAACATGCATTTTATGAAGGATATGAAGACTGAACTCAAATGTATGTCATTATTTACTGACATCAATCCTCAGTGATTTGCCAGAAAATCACAAATTTTATGAGGAACATACCAAAACATGAGGCAAAAATATGAACATTCTACAAAAATCTGAATAGCTGAGAGGTATGCTCAGAGTATAAGGATCTTTAAGTTTGTTCACAATACCATCAGAGAATATTATATGAAAGGTTTTAGCTAGAATGTGGTATGCTGTGTGGATTGCATAGCTGACATTCACATCTTTCAAATCTTCTGTGACCCTTTTGATGGAGTTTAATAGGTATATTAGGTATGACCTACCCCTGATGAAGACTTAGTGTGAATCCAAAGTGTGAAGTCTGAATAGTGAGAGTCCAGTACAATAAGCTTTTTAATATCTAACTTTATAAAATCTGATACAATGTGTTCTTGGCTTTGCAAATTATACTAGTTAGGTTAATGGGTCTTCAGTTTTCAGGGTCAGAGGTATGACCACTTTTGTGTAAGGGAGCTACAATGGCATGTTCAGGAAAATACCCAGTTGTTTTTTACTTTCAAAAGTTTTAGTAAGGAGTCCAGCAGGGTGTATTTGACATTAGTGATTTGGCATCAAGGAATATTATCATAATCCATGAACATGATATTTTTGGCTTTGGAGAGGGCAGTTGTGATGTGATCCATGGCAATTTATAAACAGAAGTGGGATTCAGGGATTTGTTGAATTTTTGTGACCATATTCAAAGTGCAATTAGCACTAAATTTATTCATTAGTATTTTGACAATATCATTTGCGTCATCAGATAGGATAACCCATGGTGGTGGTGCTGCGGTAGCGTTGTCGCCTCACAGTAAGACACTGTCCAGTTCGATTCTCAGCTAGAGCGTCTTCTGCGTGGAGACATGCATGAATGGGCGTACCTTCGTTGAAGGTTGTGTGTCAGGCCTGGCAAGCCGGTACATAAAAATCAACTGCCAATCATTAGCGGACCGGAGTTCTGCTGTGGCGACCCCTAACTGGGAAAAGCCGAAAGACACAAACAAACAAATTTGCATTAGATAGGATATTGTCTTTGCTAATTAACTTAAAGAGTTGTTGGGTGTTTTTTTTTTCTTATATAGCTGAACAAATTATTTGTAATTATCCTTGGTTTCTACTGATACTTTAATTTTATGTCTGGTTATGATCTTCCTTATGGTGATTTTAACTCGTGCCTTCGTTGAAGGTTGAACATTGAGCTAGCACCTCGACGTTCTTGAAAATCTACTGCCAATCATTAGCGGACCGGAGTTCCACTGTGGCGACCCCTAACCGGGAAAAGCCTAAAGACAACAACAACTAATTTTTCTTGATGCAGTCCTTTATGTGGGTTGTTAGTATCTAGTTGAGTTTCTTTATGTCAGTGAACCACCAACAATCATCTTCATCTTAAATATCAATCTCCTTTTTTCATTTTACACAATGTTGATATGTCATGTCATCTGTTGTCACATCTCTCAAATCATTGCCTCTCTCCTACCCTTTTTGCCAGTCATGTCTACCTATTGCAGGTCTTCTGTCAATTTAATCATCCATCTCTGGGTTGGATGTCCTTGTCTCCTTTTGCCTTCTTCATGTCTATCTCTGAAATCTGCTTTACCATATCTTCTTCTGCTTTGCTGTACATGTAACCAATCCACAGTAATCTGTTCTCACTGAACTGATTTGCAACTGGAATTACTTTAGATTCAACTATGTTGTCTTTATTTCTTTATTTATCTCACAATGTATATCATACTATCCATCTCAAACACTTCATCATTATCACAACAGAATCTGCACCTGTTACCAAAGGTGTACCACAGGGATCCATTCTTGCCCTCTCCTCTTCTCCATATTCATTAACAAATTTCCTTGTAACCTCCCTCATCTCCCATTTATCATCTATGCTGATGACATGGTCATTTACCGATCAGGTCACTCATACCAACATTCAGTGCCAACTCCAGTAGGGCGTACATGAACTCCACCAATGGCTTATAAACCATAACCTACTTCTCAGCCCTACCAAGACCAAACCTATGCTTTTTGGAACTACACGGAAAATTCACCAAGCACCTGACTCTTTAACTACCTTTGACTTATACAACCATTCCATAGAGACAACCTCCACTCTAAATACCTAGGATTATGGCTTCATCAATCATTAAGCTTCCATTTCCACATAGACAAAGTGAGATCCAAATAAACTCTCTGCTCTTGTGGGTCAAAAAGGTTGCCCCTTTTCTATCTCAACCAGCCAGAGCATCCACTGGCAAAGGAGTTCTGCTTTCTCAGCTTGAATATGGGCTTTCATTTTTTGCTTCATCCTCTGAGAAAAACATTGCCTCACGCAGGATGTCTAATTCATCTGCTGATTTATTGCAAACTCACCTCTCTGTGAGCATCAGTGCACAGGAAAAAGTCAAATGACTACCCATAAAACAAAAATGTGGTCTATTGGATCACAACTCTACAAACTACTCTAACTCCACACATTTGTTTCCATTGCTGCTAGACTTCATGAAAAAAATCTCCTCATACAACCTGAGCTACACCAACTCTCATTACTTGTTGAAAAACCTCTACAGCACTGCATATGCTTTATCCTCTCAGGAACCTTCTCTTTAGTAAATTCTACCGATCAACATAAAGGAAATCAGCACTTTTCCCAAATTCAGAATGCAACTCAAAAAGCATGTCTTTATCCGAGCCAAAAAACATGCTTCATCACAGGTCATGTCATCTTACCTATCTCCTTTCCAAGTTGCTTCTCATCTTTCAACATTTACTAAAGATTGACCCACTTTAAAAACTTTGCACTGTGCTTGTTCACTTGAATCTGTAGATTTATCTATCTATCTATCTATCTATCTATCTATCTATCTATCTATCTATCTCTATATCTATATCCATATCTATATATGAACTTTTTTTTTATTCAGTTGTCTGAACTACTCTATTATTGCTTATATTTCTGTATTTTTTGTTTGTGAAATGTTTTGTATTTCACCAGGGCTGAACCTGAAACTGGTAAATATTGATCAGTGCAACTACCTTGGTAAACAAATATCAATAAATAAATTGATCACATCAAGCTTCATCAACTGCCCTTTTTCACTGCCCAGGTTTATGTTCCACACAAAAGCACTCATCACACCAATGTACTGCACAGTTTATGTCTCAGCTTTTTAGGCATTCTTCTGTCAGTCAATACCCATGGCACTTTGTGTCAGTTGGCTTCGGCACCTGATTCTTACTTTGACTTATCATTCAGATTTCCCTCTCCTCAGCCACATCTCCCAGGTTAACCCATTCCACTGTTTTCCCTTGTAGTTTAGGTTCAGCATCTTCTGCTTTAGCCTTTCACTTACATTGCCACTGTGTTATCTGTTTCATCTCATGTGCTTTCAGTTTTGCATTTTAGCCCCCTGTCATTTGCTGCGTCCTGTTTGAAGTTTCTTTGTGGTGGCACATTGTGTGTATGTAGGGTTATTGATCTGTCCCTTTTGACCTGAATTCTAATGTAGTTCATCCCCAGTATGATCATGAGGGTTGAATCATGATGCACACTCATTCCCATTGGAAACCCTCTTTGAGTCTGAACACTGTTTTCATTTCTCTCATTGGGTCCTTGCATACAGCTTACACTGATTATACTCTACTCATTTTCCTGGACTTTGAACCAACACAGGACGGCCTAAATTAGCTTTCTTGGAACCTTTGATATGCTTTTCCATGTGTGGGAATGTCTAGTCAGATGCTTTCCACATCACCAGCTTCTTCTCCACTATTCTGATCACGATAAATATCAGATCAGTTACACTGTATTGTGCCCTGAATCTGTCTGGATATCCAGAAGACAGACTTTGTCTAACAAAGGTGCTAGGAGGCATCAGAGGTTTTGCCTATTGTGCAGACACCATGAAACAAAAGGTGCAGACTTTTTCGAAGTAAGTTGACGTGTCTATAATCTTACTCCAATATGACACATATTGAATCCCCCTCCCAAATGAGACCACCAGCTTAGCCAGTTATTGAAGCCAATTATATTTTCTTGGAATCTGAGCATCATTATGAGTGCTGGCACAAGGTCATAAAGAGGAGCAGACCAGATGAACTTAAAACAACCCCCAAAATACACATTATAGCACAGAAGAGCACACTGACCGATTAAAACAAGCTTAGTGGTCTTCAGCAGTCAGGCACTGAGAATAAAGGCAGTTTATTCTCATCTCACCAGACAAAAACTAGCTACCCGAGTTCTATCTGAAATATTACCAAGCACACAACAGCATTTAAATCAGCACAAACACACTTGAAATAGAAAATGACTTAGTCCAGATGTTATGGTCTGCTTTTGCAGTCAGTCTGATGGTTCAAGGTCACACACAGGAGCAGACAAGTTTAATTTAAGGCAATCCAGAAAATACAATACAGCAGAAAAGAAGTCACTAGCCAATAGAGACAAGAACTGCTAAGTGGTGTACGGCAATCAGGCATTCAGAACAAAGGTATTTTGCTTTGCTTTCACCAGAGTAAAACTAACTTCTTGAAAGATTACCAAGCACAAGTCAGTGTTTAAATCAGCATAAGCGCTCACAGAAATTATACCTGAGTACCACCCTGGATGCTGAGTACTGGGAATGAACAGCTGCTGCTGCTGGTGGTCCCTTCATCCTTTAGTGTAACAATTCCAGGAGAGAGACCTTTAGATAGCTAGGGGACATGGATATGTGGAAGCAAGCAGCAGCATAAGCCTCAGCATAGCAGCCAATGCCAAACATCTACTGGTCAAAATGTGCCATCTCTACAAGGATGGCAGCTACAGAAGATGTGTTATAAGTGAAATGGCAACAATATGATGCAAGACCATAACTAAGGTAAAGGCCCCAATCACAAGATGTTAGGGGTCACAATTGCAGATTAGTGCCAAGATTAATTTTAGAGGCATAGGCTGATACTGCAGATCCTTAAATGAATATATTTAGTAGTTTTGCATGTTAGTAACCAGTTGACCCTGCTATGGTTCTGCGTGTAGGCATTAAGGAAAACGGCAGAAATGGGGTAGGCATAAACTTCCAAATGCCTTCCCTTCCTTGTAAGATTGGAGATCCACTCATGCCTGCTTATGTCTGCTTCAAACTACACTATCATGACTTACACAGCAGTGGGATATAGTAACTTGTTGCGTCTTTCGGCTTTTCCCGGTTAGGGGTCGCCACAGTGGAACTCCGGTCCGCTAATGATTGGCAGTAGATTTTTACGCGCCGAGTTGCTAGCCCTGACGCACAACCTTCAATGAAGGTACGCCCATTCATGCATGTCTCCATACAGAAGACCCTCTAGCTGAGAATCGAACAGGATAATGTCTTACTGTGAGGCGACAACACTACTGCAGCACCACCACCGCAGTTCCAGTGGGATATAGTAACTAGAGATAACAAATAGCAGCTCTTCATTGATCTCTGCTCCTCACCACAGCCTCAGGGCATGTACATCAGTATTCACAACTACCTCCTGAAAGTGGGTGTCAAGAAGCATAATTTCCTTGGCCATCAGACTTACACATTGCTCATACAAACTACGCACCACAGAACGTGGCTCCTGCCACCAACAAGTGGAGAGTTTACAAGTGGTGTTAAATCCAGCAGTAAAGTATGATAGAGTTAAGGAATGTTGGTAGATTTTATAACTGATGAGGTGGTTATGCAAATAAATAAATAATTAAGTGTGGACATAGAATAACCTGTTACCCAACAGGAATAAAATTACAGATCTCCAGAATTCTGAGACTGTTACATGAATGGTCATAGTCATCACAGACGATGAATATCCTGCTTGTTTGATTCATTTTAGAATGCTTTAAGAAACTGTTGTAAAATAAGAAGACAAGAACCCAGTGGCAAAACATATTCACAGTATACAGCAGGTATAATCTTTAAAAGGCTACATTCTCATACATTTCTTGTTTATTAGCAATCTACTAAATCTGTATAATGCAGACTGTTGTTTTGTTATTCATTCTGGAGATTAGTACTGTTTTGGTACACCATGTGTTCGGTCAGCACTGTGGTTCAGTACTTATGATCACTACCTCACAATTCTTGCTTCAGAGGATTAGTCCTAATCCCCAGGCATTGTCTGTGTGGGGAGACATTCTTCCTGAGCCTGTGCAGGTTTTCTCTAGTTATTGATCTATTGATTACTCTAAGCTATCCACACATATTGCATTAACCATTGCTACTGTAGCTGAAAATGATTTGTGGCTGGTTCAAACACTTGCATTATTAACAAACTGCTAAAAGAAAGTAAATCTACTACTCTACAGTACGTTTAGTGTATGTTTAGAACAACCTTAAAAGCCTGATTTACAACTATAATCTCTGTAATTCATATGCAGTGCAATACTACTAAAATTGTGCAGTTGTTATCAGTCAGATTTAGTGCATGAATTTAGATAATTATTAGGAAAGACTGAAAGTAACAGACTTTGTCATGGAAATACTTAGATGGTTCCTTCTAGACTATTCTTATGTTGCTCATTTTCAGCAGATAGCACTTCAGTTAATTGACTTCTAAGATCTTAAGTGCTACTACTCCCCCTACACCCCACAATAGTTAGTAACTAGAGCTGTAGATTTGCAACTGTTTGTGTAGTGACCTTAGGCATCCTGAGACAATGCAACAATTGTCCGATGTTTACTGACAACCCCCTATTACTTAAACAAACTGACACAGTGTGTGAGCAATGTAGTTATGCAATGTTAATAGAGGCAAAGCTCTTACATGTTGATGCTTGCAACAACTGGAAAGATCACAGAAGTTCCTCACCAAGAGGATCACTGGCCTCAAGCAGATGCCCTATGCAGCTCGACTGAAGAAACTCCAGCTGTACTTGGTTGCAAACCGTCTACTCAGAGGTGATCTGTGCCGGACATACAAGGCCATGTCCAACCCAGAATTGATGGACCACCTAAAGAAAACCATATCCCTCAAGCCACACGCTCCAGGGATCTAAACCTCACCACAACAATAAATAGGACATGCTGGAGGGATAGATTCCTGTCCCAGAGACTTCCCATGCTCTGGAACAAGATTCCAATCTACATTAGGCAGAGCTCCTCGCTAACCCTCTTCAAGAGAAACCTTGATGAGTGGATGGGAAACAGAAAGTTTACCCCAGAGATCACTTCAATGGCTCTGCTGGACAGAGGTACATGGAACTAATCTAAGGGGGTGGCGAAAGACAACACATTTTGGCTAGGCTTATAAATGCCTTCGGGCAGATAGCCTAGTACCTACCTATGAACCTATGAACCTATAAACAGTTCTATAATAAAAGGAACAACTCAATGCATGCAAAAATAAATCTAACTCACCAGAACCCCAAAACACTCTTGTTAAACTAAACAAGGAACTCTGGATCCTGTTCAAATCAACCAAAGCCAGATATGAGGTTAAACAGCCATCCATGTGAGAGATAACCACAAAGCTTTCTTTACCTATGTTAGAAGTCTCAGAAACAATGTCCAGCACTGCACAGAACTAATAGTAAATGGTATCACATACTGGAACCAGAGGACACAACCATGTACTAGCAGACAAAGTCAGCTCTTACCTGACCTCACCTTCTCTCCAATATTATCAGAAGAAACACCTGCACCCCTACCCTCCCTTCCCCCCAAATCTCCCAAAAACAAGTTCTCAGGGCACAATCTAGGGACATGGGTTTGGATAACATACCAGGCTGCATGCTGGTTAGCCTCACACATGACTTATCAGATGCCCTACACAGTCTATTCAATATTAGCCTCAAAATAGGGTCTGTGCTGGATAAATGAAAACAGCAACATTCATTCCCTCGTACAAAAGTGGGACTTTAATGGACCTGGGTAATTACCCTTATGTACTCATAAGCTTGACCTGTCTCATGTGTAAGGCTATGAAAAGGACCATTGTGGAACTAGTAAACAAGGATATAGGTAACCTTCAAACTCTTGACACAGTCCACTTCAGATTCATCGTTATTTAAATTGCCGGATATCTTAAAACTATTTATCATGGTGATCTAACTGAATATTTTACTGGACTTCACAAATGTTCTGTACCACTTAGATTTATTCAGGCTTTGAAAGCAATCCTTACTCACCTTTCCTCCAGAGCATACAGACTGGGATCTTCTAGTTTCACATCACCCTGGGCTTTGCAGTACTGTTAGGACCTGCATATAGTACTTAGATGTAAATTTCATAAGGAGAAACACTAAGTAATCAGTACAGCAGGACCAACTCACCAATCTCAAGCTATGAAAGATACAAGATATTCTTTTTTAATTTAATTTAATTTTTTTACTGTCCCAGTCCTCAGTGCCCCATGTCCATGCTGGGTCTGCCAGATGTCCCTCTACCCTTCCAGACTTACTCTGTGCTGCTGGGGCTGGTAGTGGATCATAAAGGCATCCTGGGGGCTTTGCCATCTGTGCTTCTGTACGTTTTTTTTTTTTTATAATTTTATATGCCCTAACCACTGTCCCTTTCCTCACCCTTTTCCATGCTCATTGACTATGTCTGAGGGTATCTCCACTGTTTGAATTATGCTTTCCATTAGGGAGAGTCACCAACGAGCATACCTCTCCAGGATGGGCATGGTCATCCCTCCCTGCTGCTCCCTCAGTCATCCGAGCAGCTAACTGGACTCCAATCTGCTAGCCTTAGTCAGGGCTTTATCCCTCTGTGCCACTAGAGCAGCTTAGATACAAGATATTCTTGTTCTTTTTCTCTTAGTATTAATTTGGAGAACTGAATTCTTCACAGCTAACTAGCAATTTGTTCTATTAGTTTATTTAAAAACCTTTCTTCACAACAAATCTTCAGATTGTGCTTGTTTGCTAACATTGAAACTGACAGTTGTCCTTTACACAATTCAAGCATTTTCTATTCAAGAACTGCACAGCATATAAAAGTGTAACTCCGCTTGACTGATTAGCTTAGCTTAGTGCGTTTACCCATCACAGCACAGCAGTAATAAGGCTGGGGTAGATTCTAATTTTGCTGGCATGCTAGCCTGTCCATATTCGCTCTTCTTCCAAATGTTGTGCCTCGAAACCCATCCTTCTCCCTTAATAACACTGTCATATGCAGCTAAAGTCAGAGGGATATACAAGCAGGCCTATCAGCCTAAATCTTAACAACATGAAAACAGCAGGGGTATTGTCATATTTTCTATGCTGCTTTAAAAGACAACTTAGCAAATGGTGCAATTACAAGTGCAATCATTTTTATAACCCAGTTGCCATGCATCATGCAGGCTTAGTCAGAGAATATTAGGCTGTGGGCAGAATTCCGAGCTGTGTCACGGAACACTTAAAGAGCTTACTAATTAGAAGTTTAAAATAAGTGAACACATTGCAATGTTCATTAAAGGAATAAACTCATTACAAAATATTTTGACAAAAAGATTGATGGGCTATGGACCATTATTACTAGTACCACTAAATGTTCCTTCTTGCCAGTCAAAAAACTAATAATTTGTCTTATTTTGACTTGGCCTTTTTTCCTGATTAACCATCTTTGGTGAAATTGATGAAATTGTGCCTAGTGAGAAGTGATGGTTTTATACTCATAAATTATTATTATTTTTTTTTATTTTTGGCTCACCATTCCTGCTGACTTTGAGTGTCCCCATTGCTATCTCCCTATAGTCCCACCCTCTCAATAACCCATCTTTGGCAGCATTCCTATGTGATCTACACCAAAAAGGTCTCACTTCTTGGAGATCTTCTGCAAGTGGAGGCCTCCAAATCCATGTATAGACTCTATGGAAATGAAGCCAGACAAGTTTTGCAGAGCAGGATAGGCCAATCGATGAGACATTTGGTGTAATTTACAGTAATTTTTTTCTGCACTGTAACTACTCCCCAGTGTGCTAACATTATGTTGGTAGGCTAGGTGGTCTAAGAGGTGTGACCTGTGGATGTGCCCCCAGGCTGATGTAGTAGTCATACATCTTTAGTTCTCCCTGCAAGTCTAGCCTGGTGATTTCTCTAAGGCCTGCCCTCTACCAGACCTCAGCCAGAGATTCTCATTCTCTCAGCATGCCTCTTCTACCCTCAGGAGAGGTACATTCATCCTCCCCTAACTACACCATCAAGGACCAAAGCTGTTAATCAAACTTGGGTCACCTAGGCCACAGTCAGGGCTTTAATCCTTGTAGAGATTAGACTCATAAATTACAAAAATATATTCCAGAAGGTGCTGTGTGTATGAATGCAGGGCTATGTCACTGAAATGGGAAAAAAATCAAAATTTAGCACGATAAAAGGGTCACTTATTTAGCATACCTGATGATTCACAAGACTGGGGAGTGAAAAGAACTGATCCAATCCTATGAAAAATGGTATGATAATAACAAGGTTAATGCAGAAATATGTTCTGAGTCTGGAGATCAAATCAACAAGATACTGTGGCAGTTGTGCAGAGGGCCGCTGAAGTAGGTGTTGTCTCCCACAGGTGACTTATGAGAAAAGATATGTCTGCCTAATTGTGTGCCTGCTGGAGCACTGCAGCATCTGTAGGTGTTATACTGGAGCTGTCAGCATATTATATGAAGTTATAGAAAGCAGAACAAGAAGAAGAACGTTTTTTCAGGCAGAATTTCAAAAACAGAGCAGCATTCTATGAAGGAGTAAATTCTAAACAGATGTGACAAAGTTGTTAATTACAGAAGTATTTACCAAGAATATTTTGTGGAGTGTTTTGACTCAATAAATATACTAGATTTCAGGAATGGATAAACAGACATAATTCACCTGTACCTAGAAAAAGGAAGAAAAATATGGAGGTTAAAAGTACAGAATACAGTATGTTGTGAAGACAGCTGAGAAACTTGAAACAAATGAATATGTTTAGTGTTTGCAGCATTCCATCAGAGTCTATGTGATCGTGCCATACAAATAAAACAAGTAATTTCACATTAGCATCAGCAATATAAAGGTTATGGGTTTTGAGCCATTGATGCAGGGTTTCTAAAGGGTGCCTTCATATGTTTCAGCCTGCTAAACAGCCCTTCCGCCTAACAGCAGCTCCCCTCCCCAGGCTGCATAGAAAATAAATAAATGTATTTATTTATTTATATATCCTTTGTTAATAGGATTAGTCCCACTAGGATAATAACCTCTTTTCAGGGGAGACCAGAGGTAGTATATTTGGCCAGGGCATCAGGGAACTTCCCCCAGTCTTTTCAATATGTGCCGTGGGATCTTTTACATCCTCCCGAGCTGCCACCAACTCAAGCAGATAGGGGTTACCATCTCACCCCAATAATGCACTCAGGAAGGCAGCACCCCCCCTTATGCTGCACTGCAGTGTCAGCAACCGATTTAACTAGAGTGGGAATAGAGACCACAACCATCTGCAAAAAAGGCAAAAGCTAAAATAGCAATTCTTCAGCAGACCATGAGTTAACTTTATCAACACTGTCTGTGTCTCATTTTGCATGTTTGTGTCTGTGTGTGTGTGAGTGTGTGTGTGTGTGTGTGTCTGTGTGTGTGCGCGCATGCACATGTGTGTGTGTGTGTGTGTGTGTGTGTGTGTGTGTGTGTGTGTGTGTGTGTGTGTGTGTGTCTGTGTGTGTGTGTGCGTGTGTGTGTGTGTGCGTGTGTGCGTGTGTGCGTGTGTGCGTGTGTGTGTGTGTGTGTGTGCGTGTGTGTGTGTGTGTGTGTGTGTGTGTGTGTGTGTGTGTGTGTGTGGGTTGCAGGTTCAACACTATTATACTTTAACTCATGGCAGAAACCTTGTGTTTTACTTACTGCACTCTGTGGAGATTCCTTGTGAACAGAAACCATCAAATTGTCATCCTGAATATCACTTATAGCTCAGTGCCAACCACCTATGACTAGAAGTACAATTACTGAGCCTGCTGTAAATATATTCACTGATTTGCATATCAGTGGAGTATTTTGCAGGCCTGTCAGCAATAGCTTTGCCAGCTGGCAACATAATCCCTTATCAGAGCTTTGTAGAGAGCTGTCATCTGCATATCAGTGTAGCTACATTTTTGGACAGCAAATTCACGGTGGTCTGCTAAACATTGTGGCACCTCCAGTCTGTCATGCCACAGATCAAGCACGGCATGATGGCCTTTTTTTACTTAGGTTTCAAGCTCCACCATTACATAACAATACATGCTTCAGCCTGTCAGAACCCCTCTTGCAGAAAAATATAAAATAATCATTTCACGTGTCACTGGTAGAAAATCTCGTCATTTAAAGAGAACATGACACTGAAGGATTTGCACAGAAAATATTTTATTTCTTCCTTACAATCACACAGATTTAACAACTTAATTCCCTTTTGAAAACAATAAAAGTATACAAATGGGTGTATATTTTGTTTATTTGCTATGCCTTTTCACAGGTTATCCTATTTTAGAAAGAATGTACAGACACCATTAAAGAATGCTTGGAGTTCACTGTGTGTGTGTGTGTGTGTGTGTGTGTGTGTGTGTGTGTGTGTGTGTGTGTGTGTGTGTGTGTGTGTGTGTGTGTGTGTGTGCGACTATTTGTGTGTGTGTGTTTTCAAGGAGATTTCTTTCCATTTTATTCCATCACTACTACAGCAACAATTTGCAGATGCAATGTCCATAATGAGTATATACAGTACAAATTATAGACTCATATTTATCCAGAAATTAAAAGATTCAGTTTACATGTAATTGTCTCCTGTGGTAATGATGATGGCAGATACAGTAAACTCTCAGTTAATTGACACCCATGGGGATTGGTAGATGCCAGATAAGTGTAGTTTCTTGTTGCTTGAGAGTTACTATTAAAAATAGACCTGACAAATACTGTACAATATACTATACCATACCATACAGTAAACACTGTATTGATTTGATTTCAATATTGAAATACAGTAATTAAAAGCCTGGCTGGAATAATAATATTTTAAACTTGTATTTCTGCTAGAAAGTGTGGCATGTGGAATAGTTTTCAGTGGCATGCTGAGTGGATTGGAATTGAATGAATTGAAGAGAGAGAGAGAGAGAGAGAGAATGCATGTATGAAAGCAGAAGTGACTGGGTGTGAGAGACTGTAAAGATGTATGTGAGCTGAAGAGAGTGTGTGTGAGAGCTTGCAGCAAGAAAGAGAGAGTGAATGCATATATATGAAAGGGGTCGAGGACTATTCACTGAAATCACATTTCACTGAAACATATTTCACTGTGCACAATTCACTGAAAACACAATTCACTGAAACACATTTCAATGAAAATTATATATGGCCTTTTCCCCACTGTAGTCCAACCCTGGAGTTAGAATATATAGTAAGGGGGTGTGGAGGGCACCGCCCCCCACATTGGGAGTGTGGGGATTGTAGCCCCCCACCTATTATATATATATATATATATATATATATATATATATATATACTAACTCCAGGGTCGCACTACAGTGGGGGAAAGGCCATATATAACTTTCAGTGAAATGTGTTTCAATGAATTGAGTTTTTAGTGAATTGTGCTTTCAGTGATTTGAGCACAGTCATTTGAGTTTCAGTGAAATGTGCTTTCAGTGAATAGTCCTAGACACATATGAAAGCAGAAGTGAAAATGTGTGAGATATTGGAGAGATGTATGAAAGCTGAAGAGTGTGTGTGTGTGTGTGTGTGTGTGTGTGAGAGATGGGTGAGAGAAAGAGTGAGTGAATACATGTATGAAAGCTAAAGAAACTGTGTGTGTGAGAGATCAGAGAGACAATGTACAATCTGATGCAAACTGACTGAGAAAGTATGGAACAAGTGTTAACATTTTAACAATTTGACTTGTTTAGTTTCACTTGTTCTCAGGTTGGGGAGAGGGAACTTATTTGTATCTTCCTTTTTAAAACTCTGAAACTCTAAAAATGTAAGGTATGCTTCTGCATGGAGAAAACAGAAAGTGCAACACATGAAAAACTGAATTGCTCATACTGTACTGTATTTCTTCGATTTTTTTTTTCTGGTTGCTTGAGTTCTGATTAACTGAGCGTTTACTTTAGTAATAAAAGAGAAAAAGCCCTGCTATTAGAGTGTTGGAACAAATACCACAAACAGTTCAAGCGAAAACAAAAAGTTCCAATCACTAATACACCATGGAGGCACGAAAGCAAATAAAATTCCAAGTAAAATATTCCACAAGAGCTTTGTTACAAATGTGAGCACTTTCGCAACCTGTCCCAGTTGCTTCTTCAGACCAAAATGAATTTATTCTTAGAAAACACACCCATTTTTAAAAAGAACACATCATAAAATCATCCAATCAACATAAAAAAGGTTTGCAAGCACTTAAAAAATTAAAGGAACAAACCATTTAAAATGTAAGTAACCATATTGCCATGAACCTACCTAAAAACAACTAAAAACATGTAACAAAGTATCAAAAAGAAATTAACAGATATAGTTCATGTTACATTCTTCCTAAGTTTCCTGCTTTTTAATACCGCTTTCAATGTTACATAATCATTCAGTCCCGATGGTTTATGTGCAGCTAACATTAAACTCCAAGTTCTTTTTGTTCTG
This sequence comes from Protopterus annectens, assembly GCF_019279795.1. NCBI lineage: Eukaryota > Metazoa > Chordata > Ceratodontiformes > Protopteridae > Protopterus > Protopterus annectens. The sequence goes on from NC_056743.1 coordinate 1,424,005,531, forward strand.
TCTTGTTGCTTAAGTCCCCAACTCGCATACTATCTTTTAGATTATCTATAATGGAAAAACTAGAAAAGTGATTCTCCCCTTTCTGAATCTTATGTTTGGCTAACGCACTGTGTTCCTGCCTTCTCCTATAGCAATAAAGATAGTCTCAAATACGTTCTCTCAAGCGTCTGTTGGTCTTTTGAGAGTTTACTGTATACTGTGAAAATAGATATGGTTGAAAATATTGTTTTATACAGGCCATGGCTTCCAGAATTACAAGCCCCCAATACTGTGAGAACTAAAATGTGGTCAGCACTGTGGTATAGAGGGATAAATCCCAACAATGGCCCAAGTGACCTAGGATCTATTCGCAATGCTAGGGGACTTAAAGTTTTGGCAAGGGATGACAGACATGCCCATCCTGGTGGGTATAGCATGGACACACAAAGGAACTGTTGCCCTTTAACAGAGGCTGGGAGCCAACCATAGAGTGCTTCATGAAGGGTGGAAAAAGCAGCTTGACAACATCAGCTCCATTTGGAATTGAGGAGTGGTTTGGCACAGTCCACTCATTGTATGTCCCACAGACAGGGTGCTATGTGTGGGGTCTGGAAGGGGGAAGACAGTAAGAAGTAAAAAAACCCTCACTACAGCAACATGACATGGACTCATGATGCTGCAATTGCCTTGGAAATAGTAAGGGAAAGATCTGGAGGAGTAGATAGACCCAATGATTGAGGAGAGGTCCTCTGATGGTGAGCTGCACAGACAAAAACAAAATACTTGAAAAGAAAAAGAAAGAAAGGAAAAAAAGAAAGCTAAAGTGCGATTTTTGTCTCCAAAACAGCAAATTCTAAAATTCACTGTGAAATGATTAAAGATTTTTTGCAGGGTAGCTTTATCAACTACAGCACTTCCAACATGTGCAGGAGGCTATGTCATCCACACCTCTTCCAACAAATACACTAACTATAAGGTTGCTTGGAAGTAGTAAACATATGCTCTGAGACAAGTCAACCTAGAATTTATATGGATTCACCCACATTCACCATTAAAGCCTCATAACTAAGGTAATCCTAATTGTAAACCTCACATTTAGAACAGGCACCCTGGACAGTCATTGGCCTAGTAGTTGTTTCAGAGAAGATACAAATTATTACAACTGAGTAACTGAACTGTAGGTAAGTTACAGGATGCTGTGCTTTCATCAGGAGAACTATGGTAGCACATTCTAGAGGCATCATGGCTTCTTCTGTTTGAGAAAGAATGCTGTCCTTGCACACTATTTTATATTGACAGAAATAACTGCAAAAGGGTGCAGGTAGCAGCAATAAAAAAAAATATATAAAAAATTAATGCTTAAATGCAAACCCATATAGGCCATTCTTCTACAAATGCTGCAAGCCATGTCATATCCTTATCGATAGTAAATATACAAAATGGCAAATGTAGGGTGCAGGTAATGCAGTTATTAAACAATGCAATGCAAAAGGCTGACTGGATCACTCTGACGCGAGAAAAAATAAATGCAAAAAACAAATATCAGAATGTGTGAACTGCAGAGTGAAGTAATGTATGTAATGGTTTATATCCACCAACTGACCTATTGTTAGTGATAAGCAATTGCCTGCAGAAGAGCGATAGAGAGAATTTTGTCTTAATGCCATATTACTTCAGATATTAATGTCTCTGATGGAATGATGAATGTACCTGTAGGGATTATGAATAAGATCTTGATAACTCATCATAATATTCATAAAAGGCAAATGTTCTTACAAAAAGTTTTTTTTCCTGGTTCATGTAAATAAATGATAATGTATCACACAGTATGCAGCTTTAAGACAAAAATGCACACCTTCCATAGTAATTAAATATGAAAAGGACCATAGTTGTAAGGAACTTTTCCCCCCTAAAAATTGTCTTCTTCATGATATTTTACAGAGTGAAAAAAGGCATCTGCATGCATCCTTACTGGAAGGCAACTTGGGAATTTTATAGATTTTCTTGTGTAAAGGAACAACTATTTTTGACTTCAATAGCTTACACAATATGGAGCCACTGAAAGCTTTAATTTTCACTTCATATTCATAAATGTAATCGAGTTTAAGGCAATGTGTAGTTCATAATTAGAGTGTGTAGCTGGCAGGATATAGCTGGCATTAGTAAACTGGCACAACAGTATAGATTGGAAGCAGGGTGTCTAGCCAGGCTGTGCTATTCATTTGGGTTTGGGCATTAGCCCTTGGTTCTATAAAGCTAGCTGGAGGGTGAGAGTGGAGAGAGAGCAAGGTCAATGGATCACTTTCTTTGAGGACAAATTTGTGAGATTAAACTACAATGATATTGACCTCTGGTGGAGACTGGGGTACCTAATGCCATGGTCTACAAATAACCGAATGAGCAAGCCCTGCCAAGAAGATTTGTCACATGACGTGATACATGCTCCCACCCCAGCCTTTTGAGCCGAAGGATCTCGGTCGCTCAAAAGATGAAATAAGCTGGTAAGGCAATGAATGAAAGTTATCTCCACAGTATGACCTCCACAGGGCATTGGCCACTCAGTTGTTATCTTATATTGAAAAAAAAATGCTCCTGTAATAATTGGTAGAGCCCCATGTATTTGCAGCTAGTAGAGTGGAAGAGTCAGAATTAATAACTACCACTCAAAATGTCTTAACCTGCATGGTTTCAGATTTCCTGAACCATTGTGTGTCACAGACAGCTGGATTTTGAGATTTCAAAATGTTGATGACAGGTCAATAAAAAGGGCTTTATGTATTCTTTCTCTCTGTCTCTCTTTAGACACTCACAGTAGCTTCCCCTGAAAATACAGAATGTTCTTTTCCTCTCATTTCCTCTTAGGTACTCTGGGGACTTATGCTAATTGTTGTCCTTTGCTTATATATAAAGTAATTTCAGACATTACATTACTCTGGTCCCCAGAGGACTGCGGTGGTGGTGCTGTGGTAGCGTTGTTGCCTCACAGTAAGATGTTGTCCTGTTCGATTCTCAGCTAGATCGTCTTCTGTGTGGAGACATGCGTGAATGGGCGTACCTTCGTTGAAGGTTGTGCATCAGGGCCGGCAACTCGGCACGTAAAAATCTACTGCCAATCATTAGTGGACCGGAGTTCCGCTGTGGCGACCCCTAACTGGGAAAAGCCAAAAGACACAACAACAACTCTGGTCCCCAGAGGCTCATACTGAAGTGTACAGGTATACACATCAATGGGGAATGATGCTTAACAGACAGTGTTCCTTTGTGGGGAAAGAAACAATGCTTTACAGATAAATATGTATGGTCAAGCTATTCATTTTGCTTTACAGATAAATATGCATGTTCGAGCCATTCATTTTCAGAAATACATTATACATTTGAAAGTCAGTGTTTACTGATTCCTTCATTGAATGATGAAATGAGAAAATGACAGATGTGTGCTGTCTGGAGATGTTATCAGTTGCAGTTTTTAAAGTATAAGCAGGGACAGCAGGCTTATGCAAGACTCTAAGCTGCTCCAAAGGTATTCCATACACAACGTATGTATGAGACTCCCTAAACTCTCATAAGCTCTCCTCACTCATACCTGAATTTAAGCCACACTGTGAGCAAACCATTCTCTGTATGTAGCCATGGACTGTGAAACTATTTTCCTAGTATTATCTCCTCATGCTGCTCTTGTAATTTTAAATATTTGCACCTACCAGATACTAGCAAATATCCACTTTGGAATGGAAGGTCAGAAATCCAAGTACGGTAGCTGTGAAGGGCATCTGATGAAGTTGAAACATTGTTCTGAGTTCTTTTAATGCTGTATCACTTATAAGAAAAATGAATAGTTTAATGGAGTTTAGTTTTCATATATTAATAGCTAACAACTGTATTTTACACTTTACTGAAATGTACTGTGTATATTGGAACTGTGGTTTTAATCGGTATTCTGTATCATGAATGAAAAATACCTTACTGTTGATCAGAGCACTTTCCTAATTAACTAAGTAATCAAGCAAACAAATATATCAATAATTAAGAATGTCTTCACATCCAGTTCCCAAACAATGATGGTTCCCTACATGCATAAGTGGTCAGCAGATATCGCATCGGGTAACCTGCATACCTAAGTACATAACTGTTACCAAAACAAACACTGCTGGAAATCATCTGCAGTCATGTGACCTTTAACAAGTCCAGCAAACACCCCCTTTCTGTCACTCAGTCATGTGAGTTGTATATAACGATGATTGATTTTCCAGTGGTATTATGTAAAACACTGCTTCTGAATGTGCACTTGGACTAGTGTATCACCATTTTTACTGGAACATATGTGTAGCACAAGCAGGGAAGGAAATTATTTATTTATTTATTTATTTAAATTTGTTGACCGGGAGTGTCCGACTGGACGTAGGTCCATTTTCAGCGGAGGCCCAGGGAGAAAAGCTCCACAGTTAAAATAAACAGACAGTATTTACATTGGATTATATAGTGATTAACAATTTACATAGCAATTACTTACAACATATTTACAGATGAAGAACATAGTACATCAGTAGACAACTAGAATCTTTATCTATGAAGTGCATACTAGACATTAACAAATGTTACAAGAAGAAGAAGAAGTTCGTGCTGTATAATAAGTACTGGCTTATGAGCATCTGAGCTTGCTATAATCAAGGTAGTTAGTGGAGTGGAAAAAAAGGTAGTGGTTGGATGGGGTGGATGATATTAGAGTGGGAGTTGCAAGGGCATAGCCAGCATGTTTTTAGTTGCACTTTTAGTAAAGTTTTGAAGTGGGGTCATGATGGTATGGAGGTAATTGTGGGTGGGAGTGAGTTCCATAATTTGGCTATGGCGCAAGAGAATAGTGCTTCACCAGCAGTGTTATTGGCTTTAGTGATCTGCAAGTGATTTTTGCTGCTGGATCTTAGTGGTCTGGTGGTGCGATAGGGTTGGAGTAGATTCTGGAGGGATGGAACATTTAGTGGATGGTTTACTAGTTTGTGGGCGAGTGAGAGTTGATACCACTGAAGGAGGTGAGGGAGTTCAAGCCAGCCCAGTTCAGCAAGTGAGAGACAGTGGTGACTACGGTAGGATGCCCCTGTGGCGAATTTGGCGATTTTGTTGTAGCAGGTCTCTAGCTTGTTTAGATCACATTGCCTTAGGTTGGTATATATTGGAGAGGCATAAAGTAGGGTGGAGATAAGGTGGGAATTTGCTATTGAAATCTTTGCTGCTTTGGTGAGAAATTGCTTATTTCTGTATAACGCTCCTAGTTTTTTGTGGACTTCTTTTATAGTCATGGATATGTGAATGTCAGATTTTTAGTTTATTGTCTATTTCCACTCCTAGCAATTTGGTGTGTTCAGTTGGGTATATAGTGGTGTTGTCTTTTGCCGTGATGTTAAAGTGAGAGTTGTTTTGAGTATGTTTGGTGGGTTGGAAGATGAGTAGTTTAGTTTTGTTTGGGTTGAGTATTAATCGGGCATCGGATAACCATGTTTCAACAGAGGAAAAGGCTTTCTGTGTGACTTTTAGCAGGGATTACTGCTAATAATTACTGCCAATAATTATGGGGGAGCTTTGCCTGTATAGGGAGAACTGAATTTGTTGCTTTCACCAGATGCCACTGTCTATAAATATATAGGAATGTGATGAATAGATGTAGTAATACGGACAAGTATAATTGACCCCTGGATTCCAAACATTTGGGACAGTCTAGCAAAGAGTCTGCTGGGTTGTCATTGCTAATCTAAACCATGGAAAAAGGCACTCCCCTTGAATATCTATGAGTGAAGGGAGTGGGAAAGGCAACATTCTGTAGAATTTGGTCTGCAAATGCTGCACTCAAATGTATTGGAGCTGCTTAACACAGATAAATAAGTAAATAAATATATACATACATACATAGATGAATGAATAAATAAAGTGATTTTGTAATAGTCAATTGTAATAGATTGCATAACATATGCAAGGCAGTTTGTAAAAAGTGCTTAAGTTAATACAGGATGCTTTGCATTGTGAACTCAAGCGAATCAATCAGTACCAGATTGGTAACTGACGTTTGATGGATAGAATGCCAGCATGGCAGGCAGTTAATACATACTAGATATGCAGGGCATCAATAAGAAAGAAACCGTCTGTTAAGATAGCCTTGGTTTGAGAGGGGCAGATGCATGATTTCTACTGTATGCCACACCTGTTAGAACTTCTACCCAGAACCAACATTGAATGTGCAAAGGGAAGAGACAACACTTGAATGGATAAAGTATGTACTGATGTGAACACCAACTATGGATATCCACAGCTGCATACAAAGGACGGCAACCAGAGGCCACCTACCAGTGCAGTTAGGATGGAAGATGGAGAACTGGCTGTTCCATCCTTTGCAGTATAGATTTACAATGTGGAGCAGTGGCTATTACAGAGCAGTTTGGAACCACAAATACAATCATAACCCATACAGATACAAGACAAATTTTAAATAATTTTCCAGACAGCACATGAGAGTTGAATACTCCAGGGGATGTGTACAAATGGTGACTAGAATGATCAACAAATTGTTTAGTTGCCTGCCTTACCCTTTAACACTATCTGGAAATTGATTGATCCAAAATGTAGGTCAGGAGTTGCCAAACTATTGTCTCAAGAACACTACCACAACCTAGGTTGCCTGGGCTCTTGGGATAGCCACCTATAGCCTAGCAAATCTGTTACATGATTAGCAGCAAAACACCCCATGTAGTTCTCTCTCTTACTGTGCCTGCAACCACCTCCATTTAAAGGATGCCACCCCATCCTATTCCTCTAAGGAAGACTGTGTGGTTAAATATTTACTGACTAAACGTCCAGTAGTTTTTGGTAGTATGGTTGCAGCCAGCATTTGAAACTCAGTTGAGGTAATCTGCTCTACAGCTACAAACATAGATTACCACACTTTATAGCATGGTCTTTGAACTGATATAATTCTTTCATACACATACTGTTAGTTCTCAGGTAACATTGCGAGTTCTAGACCTTACATATTACAAAATGGAGTTGTAAGGAAATTGATTGTTAGTGGTAAAAGCCTTGAATTTCACATTGCTTTTACCAGTTTAAGTGATGGAGAGATAGGGTTTAAATCCCCAATGTTGTCAGCAAATAATGTCTGGTGTAGGGCAACAGACCCCAAGGATCTGCAACACTAACAGAAAATATGTATGCAAGATGGCAGTTGCTCTTAACATCTTGCAGGACATGTGCACTCCTGTCTTGGGATATGACCAACACTTTCACACTCAAATAGCCTTGACACTGTCAGCTACAGAACAGGGTAATAATAACTAACTTCCTAGCATTACACGTATATTATTAGCAGCCCAGTGCCTTCTAGTTCAAATGTACTAGCAGTAATTGAGACATAACTAAATTGTTTTTCATACACACACAATCACACTGTTTACTAGATGGAACTAGTGATGCATCTCCAGTGAAAGTCCCCTTTTCCTTTGTTCATAATATGTTGCCAGAATCAGATTACTAATCTGATACCATAATGTCGGTTACTGACCACTCTTCTAATGGGCCAATACAAAATTAATAGCTGATGGTCAAACAGCCTTCTTTAAAAAAAAAAAAAAAAAGACAACAATCACAATAATTCTATAAGGGTATCCTTCACTAGTAAAATAAGACACCAGCCACAAATTTTTATGATGAAACAAATAAAAGCTCTTTACTATTAAAAGTTCTGATTATACATACATGACTGCATTGCAGTTACATGGGAACAAAATATAGAATGTTCAATACTGATAAACAGATGTCGGAAAAATCTCTTAAGTGCATCTGCTTTTGTTATTTCCAATTAGTTACTATGGGTGACTGATGCCTCGGGATGAAAATAAAGTTTAGCAAGTCTATAATATAAAAATGTTTTTAATATCTTATGCAAGTTAGAATTTGTCAAGTCCAAACAGAAGTCCCGGACAAAAGGAAGGAAAATGAGAGCAACAGCTCTGATTCAGCATACTCCTCTGAAGGTAGCTAGATTTCAAAAGTATAAATCCCTACATCACAAGTTGGGTTGCCAATTGGCTCACGGACAGAACCCACACTGTAAGAGCTGCAGACTCGAAATCTGACTTCAAAGCAGTGACAATTGGAGTACCACAGGGTTCAGTCCTGGGACCTCTCCTGTTTGGTATCTACTTCTCTGAAGTACAGGCTAACACAGAAGGCCTTTGGCTAACAAAGTTCACAGATGACTGCAAACTAGGAGCCATAGGTGAGTCCCCAAATGATGTGGACATCCTACAGAAGGGCCTCACTGAGGCAAATGCCTGGTGTCAGAGCCATGGCCTCAAGCTCAATGCCAAAAAGTGCATTGTCATCCCCTTTGGTAAAAACTCTGTACCCATGAACTACCACATAGGCGGCAGTTTACTTAACGCTGAATGTGTGATACAGTAGTCTCTCCTTTGATAATCACATCGCCACAGTAGTCAGGAAATCCTTCTACATGGCACACCTCATCACAAAATGGCTGTCATCTAGGAAAAAGAGTTCATCGTTCCCCTCTACTCGACACTCATTAGGCCCATTATAGAGTACAATGCCCCTTTTGGAATGTACCTCACAAGACATCTGCAGCAGCTGGAAAGGCCACTGAAGTACCTCACAAAGAGGATTACTGGCCTCAAACAGATGCCCTACACTGACCGTCTCAAAAAACTCCAGCTTTCCTCTATAGCATATCGTCTACTCCGAGGTGATCTCTGCCTAACATATAAAGCTATGTCAAACCCAAAGCTGTTGGACATGCTACACCTAAAGAAATCCCAATCCCTCTGAGCTACATGCTCTAGGGACCGAAACCTTGTCACCACAATAAACAGGCCATGCTGGAGGGATAGATTCCTGTCCTAGAGACTTCCCATACTCTGGAACAAGCTACCCATCTATGTCAAGCAAAGTTCCTCATTAGCACTCTTCAAAAAAAATCCTGATAAGTGGATGGGAAATAGGAAATACACCCCGGGGATCACTTCTGTGGTTCTGCTCGACAGGGGCACAGGAAAATAACTTTCTTGGGTGGTGTAAGCCAGGGAACCTTGTTGGCTAGGCTTACTTAGGCCCTTGGGCCGATAGCCTAGTACCTACCTATGAACCTATAAATAGTCCCAGTTAAACAGAAAGAAAAAGACAACAATGGCTCTGGTTATCAAGCACAAATAGCATCTGCCTTTCTTTTTAGAATCAGCTGTTAGAATGTTTAGACAGTTTAATTCCATGTTGAGGTATTGCAGCTTGAGAAGAAGACACTGAGCATGGAAACAGGAAACAAGTCCATATTATTAAACAAAACATTTGTCAATTCTACACAAGTAATAAAATACACATCTATTTATATTTTTAAATCCAATAAAACATATAATTTGACTGGGTCTATGTAGAAAGTCTGAAGGACTTTGTTAGCATGTTCCATCAGTTTTTACTTGGCCTGACTACACTGGGTTTCATGTAGTAACCCTAAACATCAGCTCTACCCATAAGGGCTTGTACAGTTCCTCATTTGAATAAATTATGTGAGGAACCCTTGAAGCCTTGTTTGAAAAATGTTATCTTTCTGTAACCCTCACAAACTCAACAGAATATGTTATCTAAAACATTACTTGGTTTAGAATTTGTCCCTGTTAAAGGATTAAGTGACTTACTTGGGTCCCAGGCAGGCTGATATGTCATTACGGGAAAGTTAAAAACTACTCTAAAACAGTTTATGGAGTCATGCAAATTTTTAGAAACAATAATCTTTGTATCCTTCTTCAGGTGATGAAGCCATGAAGGCAAAATCACTTTTTGGCATTGTTTTCGGCAGTATTTTAAATAAATAAGTTTGGCTTTCATTGACTTATTGCTGATGTTTTTTGAGTGACTTGAACTTGTTTGCCATGTGATCAGTGTTTCTTCAGTATGTGCACTTAATCGGTCTTTTGGTACATGCATATTATATAATCCATACAAGCTCAACTGAGAAATAATTAAACATCTTAGCTGTGACTTAAACCTAGGCTCTTTGGAATATATTCTTATTGTGTCATCAGAGATATCATGCTAACCATGAATAACCTGCACAGCAATAAGTGCATCATAAAACTAGAATGGTGGCATAACCCAAACTGTACTTTGGAAGGTTCATTTTCAAGACCCAGTTGAAACAATAATTTCTAAATTGTTTCACTGTCTGATAGCTGAACAGGTACTACTTAGTGCCAAAAATTCTCCAAGTCATAAAAATGAGTCTATAGTAAATTAAACACAAAAATTGTATACTATTTCTTTTTTTTTCCCCAAAATGTTTTTATTCATTTTATAACACAATAACTTAATAGTATAGTAACAAGAAAACACAAATAAACTCTATACAATGTCCATAACGCTTAAAAAGCAATATATATATATATATATATATATATATATATATATATATATATATATATATAGGAGAACGCTTAATATTTCTCTAACAGATTAGATAATTTTGTTCAGGCAATTAAATGATGAGTTATGTTGTTAGTCCATGCTTTTATAGTAGCAATCTCATTCTTACATATGTATTTCACAAGATGAATAAACTCAACTTTAAAGGCAGGAGTAGACTGGGATTTCCAAATTTTAGTAACAATTTTCCTTGCTATAGAGAGGATAGACCACAGTAAAAATGTTTGGTTTTTAGGAATAACTTCAGGAACAGGAACATTGAAAAGGATAAGGGAGTCAAAAATTATACAACTGTCATTCCATAGAGCTTTCACGGTTATTTAAAGACTAACTAAAATGGGGAAATTATTTTTCAGTTAACAACCATATGTAACCAGTCAGCATCAGGGTGTCCACAACTCTAGCATTTAATTTCATCTTTTTTGTACATTATTGCTAGTCTGTGTGGAGTAAAAAAACATAAATGCAAAAATTTCTATGTATATACATGCCAGAACAGGCAAGATGTGGATTTTTTCACCAACTGTAAACGTTTTTTTTTTTTATCTTTTCCTGAGAATACTTGTTTATAAACTTCACTTGAATAATTCCAAAAAGAAGCATCTGTTTTGCTAAAATCATTTCTGAGAATTTTATACATAACATATATGTATGAAGTGTTCTTGGGTGAGCTATTAATAACTGTTGAGATAAAATCCAAGATTTTTAAGTTACTCTTATTGTATGCCTCTAATGAGGATACAAGCTTAGTATGTATAAAATCCTTACAAGTTTGGATGTCTAGCCAATTGCAATTTTGCAAACTATATATGCTGATCAAATAGTCTGCAGAAATTATTTTATTTGCTGAGAGAAATTTATTGCAATATAATAGGCCACCCTTCTTAAATTCTAACATTTTCTGAGTTTCAAAAGATACTATTTCTAATCATATCTTCCAGGTCAAATCATAAACTCACCTTGATCTCAGAGGTGTAAGTAGTAATAAGGTAGTTTTAATTATACCAGAAAACAGAAGGGGAAAACTGTGAATGTAACATGTTACTTATATACAAACATTACTGATAAACAATTAAGTGATCACAGAATCACAGCAATTGTGTTTGCAAGAAAAAAAAAATTGAAACTTCACAATAAGCAAAAAATATGTCAGAGTGGTAAAGACACAAGACGAGACATCCCTTATGTAACTACAGATATGAGAAATGTTTCCATAAATAAAATTAAAAACTCAAGTTCCATGAGACCAAATGGCACACCTGACAGTTTACTACACAAAATGAACGAAAAACTGACCAAACTTCTTTCATTTCATGTTCAATAAAAGGTTAGCATGTGTACTTATCCCTGACCTGTGGTGATAGGGATGAATGTGTATGTATATGTGCATGGTGAGGATTACATCAGACCCACATGATTTTAAACCCAGCAGGCTGACTACTATTCCATTTAGTTTCATGGACAGACTCATAACGAAGTTTAGCCAAAATGACAGATCTCCTTTTGTTAAATGTAGAACAGTGTGGGTTTGTTAAGTTGGCATCTTGTCTTTTGATTCTTGTGGCATATTTGAATGAGTGACAGCAGCATTTGATGAAGGGTTAATTATTCACATTGCTTATTTTGATCTTGCTAAGGTATTTAACAACTTCTCACACAATGGAACAAGTGACAGATTCATGGCAAAAAATATCAATTCATACGTAATTCAATGGGTAAAACACTGGTTAAGCAACAAGACACAACAAGCCAAGATGGGAGGTTGCCTGAATATCCCAACAGGTCTTTCCACTTGTAATTTACAGAGCTCTGTATTTGAACTATTTCTTATTGGATTACTCTTATTAGATATACAAGTGGGAAATGAGCTATGGATAACCACATGTGCTGATGATTATAAGCTGGGTAACATAATTACTTCACTGAAAGGTGATGAAGTTCTCCTGGATGATATACAAAAATACACCCGTTGTTTTGTAGTAATAACCTTACATTTAATGCCAGTAAATATAGCATCATTTGACTTACCAAATTTACTCCAATTATGATGAAAAAACTAAGTATCAAGTCATAAAAAAGGCACTATCATTAAAAATCTATAAACATTGGTAGACAGCAGGTTAAACACTGACCATTGTGTATCTACCAGAGTTAGGAAGACATATTCTATAAACCTTCTAATTCTAAACAGCATGCCTAGTCACTCCAAGGACTGCACCCCTTTTACACTTCACTGATCCAAACTGTTGTTAAATACAATACTGTGTTTTGTACACCTCAGACAAGACATATGACAGAAATTTCAATTGTACAAAGATTCCTTACCAAAATATCTTAGTGTAGGGACAATTCTGTTTCTTATATGTTACTTAGAGCTGACCTCTGCCTGGTATATAAGGCAAAATATGACAATGTGACTATTTCAAAGTTCACAACTAGAATATACCACTGAAGCAGACATATCCACTCCATTTGATAGTGCTTCTGTTATCATAGTTCAAAACAACATAAATCTAAAATCACATGTGAATGTTGCCAATGTTTTAGTGTGTTGGAACATGCTTTGTTACAGATGCTGTGCTGCTTTCTGGTCAATTACTCATGGAAAAGAGAAAAGGAGATTTTCTTGTACACTTTTCCTTTGCAATAGATTTGTATGACCCCAGAGGTAATATCTGTAGACAGCATTGCTGAATGAGGGGAACAAACTCCTTCTTCAAGAGTGCACCAATGAAGGCTAGCAGTAGGGAAAAAGATGCATACAAAGAGGAGAGTTCTGTCTGAGTCTGGCCAGTGGAAGAGGAACTGTAATGTGAGAAGACTAGTTGTGAAGCATTTCATCTTTGGACCATGGGTAGAAACATGATGTTACTGTGAACAATCATATTTCAACCAGTTTTGGTCCAAGGAGCCAGACAGAGTTGTCTCTTTGAATCCATATGATGTGGAGATATGCAATCAGGCTGCAACATTTACTTCTGCAGGCTTTGCTCATCCTACCCTGAACACCCACCTTGGAGTACTTGCAATATACTGTTATTCTGATAGGGTGACTTGTCTGTCTGTCTATCTATCTATCTATTTATCTATCTGTCTGTCTGTCTCTACAGCTATTGAGGTCAGTCTAAACTTCAGTAGATCAACACTAAAAATATTGACCACAAAAGGTAAAAAAAAAAAAAAAAAAAGATTGACACCATAATGCTCATGTTCTGAACCACAACCTCAGACTATACAAAAGAAAACTACTGCCGTTTTGCAGGGGGCAAGTCCCCCTGTACTACTATACCCTCTAATACTTAAGTACTGTAACACCAGGATCGAATAATACAGGGGAAAGGGCATATTCCTCAACACAGGTACTTTGGCGATCTTGCACAACTGTCTACCTTTCTACCTTCTGCTTTGTCAACCAAAAAGATGTTGACTTTAACCACAGCTGGCTAACATCTGGGATCCCCCCAACACGCACATGCACACATGCACACACACACACACACACACACACACACACACACACACACACATATATATATATATATATATATATATATATATATATATATATATATATATAAACACCAAAATATTGAATTCCCAAATAGTGAATGGTTCCCAGGGTAAGTAAACACTTGCCCAACATGCTCTTTTCTCCACTGTAGTGTGATCCTGGAGTTGATTTTTATATATATATATATATATATATATATATATATGGTTTTATTTACTACAGTGTTTTTTTGTTTAATTTTGGATAAGTGTTTACTTACCCTGGGAAAAATTCGTCATTCGGGAATTTAAGGTTTTGGGATTCATGACTCACGAAAATCTGTTTTGATTATATGGGATTTCGAGGTTTAGAAGTAGATCCCTTTATATAAATACATATACATATATATATATATATATATATATATATATATATATATATATATATATATATATATATATATATATATATATATATATATGTATATATATACTGGACTCTCAAAAAAGCAATCTTTTTACAGTGAAACACAAAACATTCAACTCCACTATTTTTGCATACACCCTGCTAACGATATAGCCACCAAAAATTTAAAATCGCGACTTCTATACAAAACATACCGCACACACATACACAAACACAAACACCTACCCAATATACAAGCAGGGGGGCAAGCCACCCTGCATCCCCCATGGGGGGCTGCACCCCCCCCCACCCCTTACTTAAATATACTAACTCCGTGGTCGCACTACACAGGCAAACACACAAAAACACCACTACACAAGCTATATTCTCCTCGCACACGCAGATCACACTAACAAAATACATGGACACACAACTAAAGCCCCTACCCAAAACCCATAAAACACAAATACTTACCTACATCTCCAACCATCCACTCACACACTGCAACACCAGAACTGCAAATTCAAAATTTCTGAACTTCGTGATTTTGAATTTCACACTTCTGGGGTTTTCGTATTCTGTACTTTCGTCCTTTTGGTCTCGGGCTACTGAAATTTCGGATTTCAGTACTTCAAGATTCTGAAGGGAACCCATATATGCACATACATACATTATATACATATAGTTTCAGTTCTGGAATTTGAATGACTATTGGGTTGAGACGGGAGTGGCTCACATCTTTTGGTCAAATCCCATTTTTTAAAACTTCTGAAATGCAGTAAGACAGATGCTTTCCTCTGTGCAGGACTCATGTTAAAATCCACCATGGAGTTTCAGCAATTTGTAATTTGACAGGACAGGGTAGATGTGGCAATGTCATCAATCTGATCTGACAACAAGCGCAAACTATACACTGATATCTGTATCTAATCTATATCTATGTATCTGTCTTACCTCTTTCTCTCTACACATATATAGATGTATCTATATTTACTGTATGTGTGCGTGTGTGTGTGTGTGTGTGTGTGTGTGTGTGTGTGTATATATATATATATATATATATATATATATATATATATATGTATATATATATATATATATATATATAGATATATGTAGATAGATGTATATGTGGAGAGAGAAAGAGAGAGAGGATTCATGAACAAATATGGATTCTTCCCATTTAACTGAATTAATCAGAAAAGGTAGAAAGGCAAGGTACATCTTTTTTCCTCTACTGAAAAAGGCAATAGATGATTGAGACCTAATGTTGAGGTGAAGCCTAAAACATTGATAGGTGAGGCCATGGAAGCTTCTGTTCTTTAGTGAAAATATCTCCTGTAAAGAGCATATATATTGTATGAAGGAGGAACATGTGGGATTTTTAATATCTGGGAAGAGATGTGGCTGTAGCAGACCACATTCAACTCTTGGCGGTACTTCTCACCAACAGGTATTACACTATTACTTAAAAACAACTGCACAGTAATGTACGAGGGGAATGTCTGAGCTGGTGTAGAATTTTACACTCAAACTGCAAATAGCTTTCCATGTACTAATAAAATATAGGTACAGCATCCATACTGTTGTACTACTGTGTATCTAATGATACCCTTTACTGGTAAAATGTAGTTGTGTTATCAGTACATCTCCACAGGATATGGGGACTTGTGATAAGACCACATGCTGCCAACCAGATAATCACATGCATGTTACAGAAATAGTAAGAACCAAGTTTACTATTTACAGTGACATGACCTTAATGTGAACAGAAATAGTAAATAACAGGTTTACTATCTACACAGACATGACCTCAGTGTGTCACTTCCATGCATTATAACGCTTAATATTTTTGGTAAGCAGAAGAATTACCTCACATTTCCTTCCATTGTACTATGCAATATTTGGAGGATTCAAAAGATACAGATTGATGGAGGGTGTTTTGTTCAGTTAGGAAAGTTCAGTGCGATATGTGCATCCTGAAGGAATTAGACTGAAACCTTAACTGCATTTAAAACAAGATATTCATTATCCAGACAGGAGCAGAATAAATATCTGCACTGTTATAACATGCCCAGTTTTTATCTCATTTGTAGACCTGGTGTGTGTGTGTGTGTGTGTGTGTGTGTGTGTGTGTGTGTGTGTGTGTGTGTGTGTGTGTGTGTGTGTGTGTGTGTGTGTGTGGTATAAAGTTAGCTTGAGTGAGATGTGCCCAGACAGCAATGGAAACTTAGTTGCACATACTGTACAACTTAAAATAAAAAGTGAACTTTACCTGTTTGGATTTCCAAGAGTCAAGTGAACTGACACAGAAATTATTTGCTGGCTCTATTCTGTGATGTATTTTTTAAAACTGAAAAAAAATGCTGTTTATTTTTACTCCCTTTAATTTCAAACGTAATAACCATTTTCTAAAATGCAACATAATACATGGAAGTCTTTATAACTGCTGTGACAATAGGTGGATTGACGTGGTTATAAATGGCTGATTCAACAGGCACCTTTACTTTTTTAATTTAAAGAAATACAGGACAACATAATATGTGCAGTGGTGTGTGTGTGTGTGTGTGGGGGGGGGGGGGTAGCAGAGGATTTAGCAAGTTGCAATCCAGTACTAAATCTGTATGCATGAATTCCATCACAGCACCTTCATGTGAAGGAAAGGGCTGCATAACAAAATTCACAGCAACAATAACAGCAATAATCATGATGCTAGGGGTGGTCGTGTGACAAAAGACATTCTCATGGAGCTTGCATTCCAATGCGATGGATGCTCATACTCACAATGAAGTTCTGCATAGCTGCAACCACTGTGAGCACGCCACAGAACCACATCACAGAAAAGTGCCAGCACAGCACATCATATGAACTGGGAGGAAAGTCAGAGAATGTCAGAAATGGGGAACAGCAAGCAAAGGAACACACACAAGGTCAATTTGCAGCTGGGAAAGAACGGTATACTCTTTTGTGGGACGGGTGTCCACTTTTAAGAAAAGTGTATGGAGAAGGCAATAAGCAGAAAGCGCAGGAAGGAAGGATGGCTTAGAGGAGGAAGCAGGGGAAGATAAACAAACATAGCATTCAGACAGAGACTAACATGGAAAGTATTGACACAAGACGTTGGGGGCAACATTGGAAAGATGTAGAGTTACAGAGGATGAACAACTGGTATTGGACTGGACTGGGCTACAAACACAGAATTGGCAGTAACACATAAGGAAGGAAAATATCATGATGAGGAGGTAGGGGGACCTGGTCAGCATAGAAAGGAACTCCGTCAATCACATCCATGTCTGACATTATTGGCAGGTACCACCTCTTGTGTGCGGATGGATTTTTCTGGCTGGCCATGCATCCCTATCAGTTTCACAAGGAAAAGCTCCAGGGTACTAATGCGGATGTTCAGCTATTGGGCCACCTTTGTCATCACTAGCCACCACACTTGCCATCAGATGACCAAGGGATTATCCTCTGTATCCCTCTTAAAGGAGAAGCTCACATCCCCAAGCATCTCCAAGAAGTAGCCATAGAGGCCACCAGTGATCCTTCCAGGTTACCACAGAGAGAAGCAAATAAAACAGATTAGCACACATACATGACAATTTGCTCAAATATTACAATCCAAACAGCAATTACCTCACCATCTGGACAACCTGTCCTGTCTACTTAGATAGGTGACTTGATTGAATTCTATCTCCTGGGCTGCTGTAAAATATAAGCTAGACAGCAGGCAGTACTGCCTGTTGTCTATCTCCTGGGCTGCTGTAAAATATAAGCTAGACAACAGGCAGTACTGCATTTCCATGACAAAATAATTACAACATCAGGTGACAGTCAGAATTTACAGTGCACAATTCAAATCAATTACAATATACTTACAGTACAAAGCCATCTATTCTTTTCTCTGCCATCATTGCTTGCCAGAACAGGTGTTGCCAGTGGCCTGTCTCAGTGCCCTAACAACCTGGCCAGAGGACAAACTTACTGGCCTAGCAGGTGTTCCTTATACTCTCTGTGCATCAGGTGGTGGATGATTTTAGTTTCCAGCCTGCACTGGGTGGGAGCTCTATGGAAATCAGCACCTGAAGAAGCTGTGTCCACTCTCCAGGTCTGAAAGTGGAGGAAAACTGTAGTGCAGTGCAGATATACATATCATTGAAAACACAGTTGCGTGATACAAAGTATCACCAGTGCAGGCAAGCAGTGCAACAAGTTTTGCATTTTCTATGCATGTATACACTGTGTGCATGATCTCATATCCTGGGCATGGACGCAGATTAGCATAGTAACACTGCTGCTGATGGCAGAACACTTTGTTACAGCTGTGATTCAGAGATGGTTATGCAAAATTACCTTATTAGCATAAATACTGCAATATGGGTCTGCTTTTAATGTTACAATAAAAAGAGACATTGCAATTTTGTGAGAGACTGTCATGTAAAATAACTTAGGACTTTGAATACAGTACATAACTGATTGTGCTGCTAAGCAGGCACATTGACAGCAGGGAAGACAACTGGTAGGGGACCTCAGGACTGTTTTGTGCACACAAAAGTGTAAGAAATCAATAGGAGCTGATAGTGAGCAGAGGAATGAGTGGCATAACATGGCACATGATATGATAAGAGATTGTCATGCTATGGGACCTTAACCCTGACAGCGAAGAGAGAGCAGAGAAGGGCATGACAGGTTACAGTCCTGCTGATGGATGGGAGGCTCACCTGGACAGGGAACAGGGAACAAGACCAGGACAGACTGCTTTGCTGCTGTGCAGGGTGGGCAACTGTGCACCAAATACACACTGGCCACCAGACGTGCTACAGAGAATACAATGTCTCTTGTACATAGGCTACAACATGTGCTGTCAACACAGACCTGACAGATGGCAGGTAATGTTAACATACTCATTGCTGCCCTTAGCATGGCACAGGGCTTAAATGATGATGGCATGTTACCAGACAGATCTGCTGGTACAAGGCTTAAATGATGATGGCATGTTACCAGACAGATCTGCTGGTACAGGGCTTAAATGATGAAATTATACTAACAGATCTGTGGCTGCAAAAAAGGGGACAGGAGACAGTGTTGAGACTGGTGTTGGCAAGGACAGCCATAAACACACACACACACATACACACACACACACACACACACACACACAGACACACACAGACACACACACACACAGACACACACACACACACACACACACACACACACACACACACACACACACACACAAGTGCGTGTGCACACACACACACACACACACACACACACACACACACACACACACACACACACACACACACACACACACACACACACACACACACACACACACACACATACACATTGATCCACACATACACATTGATCCACACACCTGTATACACAAGTATTTTTATGGGATCAAGGGAATGTAAACAGCTTCCAAAGTTTATGCATAGAAGACAGAATTGCTAGCCTGGCAGTCAGCACAGAGGATTAGGCCTCTGAGTTGTTAATGAGCTGCTTCCTATATCTGATGTATAAGGTTTGATTCTTTCTACATTCATTTGCATTCTGTGTGACTCTAGAAAAGCCACTTAGCCAAACAGTGCTCCAAGGATGTCCCTGAAAAGAGACATGTGCACAGTGGGATTAACTCTCTAATCAATGTCTAAAACATCACAGACTGTATACACAGAGGGCATGCATATAATTGAGAAGAGTAAGGAAGACAAGGTCTTCTAGGACTATGCTTGGCAAAGTGTGGTGCTGGTCATTAGTAATGTGGTGGTCATTAGAAGATAGAGGTACAGATGCATTACAGGATCAATGATATGATACTGCATGCCAAGGCCAAGGTGTAGGATATTACCAGATGCAGGTCCACCACAGCAGGTTGACCATTAACATTGAGGCATTTCCCAGACATGGAGAAATTTCTGGTATCCCTCTCTAGGACAGGTCAGAGGACCTTCATACCAGTGGTGGTTTGGATTTGTGAGCTGCGCTGTTCATACCCCTCAAACTATAAACACAATAAATCTGGACAAAGTCAAACATAATGCTGAAATAAAGGCCCCAAATCAGACACAGATTTTAAATATTGCTCTTATAAACTTAAAAAGTTGATAGAATAACAGGTTTTGCATTAGCTTGCATTTTCTGGGGGATATAAAGGCTGAAACTGAAATATATGTTATTATTTTGTGACTTCAATCATCACTGATTTATTTGAAAACCACAAATTTTATGACTAACAGCCTAAAACCAGGAGACTAAAATATTGACATTTTGTGAAATTCTGGACAGTCGAGAGATATGGGGCTGTTCACAGCTGCTCAGGTATCTGTTTCTGATGCACAAGGTTAGTACTAGTATATTACATTATAGTACCACAGTGACCCACCTGTGTGAGTGATCTAGCCAGCAGTATACATACACATATCTGTTTTCCTGGTACATTGATGCTGCTACTATAATTACCTGAACAACAAAGGATATGTATGTGTCCATACTGTATGGAAATAATTGTCATGTATCAGTCTATCTGACACGTTTTGATGAGAGTGACACATATGATCCAACACTGCTTCAGGTGTGATATCTTTATGCTGTCACAGGTTCTACGAGTAGAGGGCCCTGCACAACAGGTTGGTATATGTCTGATGTCTGTAGGTCACCTGTGGCTGGTGATGGTGGCACAATGCGCATGGCACAGTCCAATGATGCAGTGGCACTGGCACTGTCAGCAATGTTAACAACCAATGTTACAGACATATCCCTCACAGCTGAGATAACAGTAGAGATTTAAAATGAACCTCTGGCATCTCCTGTGTTTAGCACATCCTGTTCATGTTACCCCCCCCCCCCAAGCTACATAGGATTAACCACAAATGACAGCATCAGTGAGCCACACTGCCACCAAGGAGTGTGCAACTGCCATGCAGGAGAAATGTGCATGTGGCCATTGTTTCTATGACAGTAGAACATTCCCTGGCCTGAGTATTACACTTGAGTTCATATCAATGGATGTACAATTCAGTGCTCCAAGCAGTGATGGCTACACACACACACACACACACACACACACACACACACACACACACACACACATAATGTCTGAAATACTGAGTGTGCTGCTTGGACTGCATGAGGAAATGCAACTGCTGTAGGGACTGTGACACATCCTGCAATGCATGTAGAGTGACATGGCATAGGAACTTGGAGTAGACTTGCCTGCTGCAGTAGTGACTTGTTTGACAATCACTGGTGCATTCATGAAGATATTGTCAAATGCTCACACTGGCCATGTTATTGGACAGATGCATGGCACACTGTCACAAGCAAACATAAGCAAATGCAGAGGTGGCTGGCGAATTCAAAACAAGAGAACGGCTGCAGGAAGCAATTGAATGGGTGGGGTCAAGTGCAGTGGGGTGGGGCTCTATTACAGCAGGTCAATAATTGTTACCTGTGATCAAATAACAGATGGGGTCATTCACTTTCATCCACATACTGCTTCATTCATTATATTTCCATGTGCCTTCCCCACCTTACCCTCATTCTGACCGCACACCATCCATGTAGGTTACATCTTTATTGCGTTTTCACTCTTTGTCTTACTTTTTAGCACACCCCTCCCCCATGCTTATAACACTCTGCAACTGGCCAAGACTCCAAGGTAAAAGTCTGAAGGAAGTAACACAATTAAGTTGGGGTCTGGTGGCTACTAACCCTCCATAAGTCATAGAGTTCTCGTTGCTCTGAAGTACATCATAGAGCTTTTTAACAAACGTTTGATTTAATGATGATTGCCAATACAAAAAATCATGGGAAAAGAAATGTCTAAAGCTTTATGCTCAGAGCTAAGAAAATATAAATTCCCCAATAAACTGAGAATATAAATACAAGGATGCCTAAAACCTATCTGGGAGTAATCCCTGCATTCCTACCTTTCTAAAAAGACACAGTTATCTTCTGTGTAGCACTCTGGTGTTGGATTAGGATGAAAAATAAAAGAACAAATGAAGAGAGGCATACCTTAACAGCTGAGGGAAAAGGAACCAAAGCACATGGATAAATTCCACACAAAGACAAGGAATACATGCAGTCTACAAAGAAAGGAAAGAACAAACACTCAACAGTAGAACCATGCATTTTAGATGGCAACAGTACTTGATGTAGCACTCTGCCAATGATCAGTTGGTATCACACATATCCTGCCTTGTTTGCCATCTATGGAGCACAATGTTAATGTTTGACTGTGATAGAAAGTGAAAACAATTATGTACACTACTTCTGCAAAGCCAGAATAACTGTCTATTTTGAACAAATGGCAACAGCTCCAATCACTTTCATCCACAGACATCCCCTGTGCCCAGCAATTAAAGTTAACTTAATACACTTCAGCTAGAATAAAAATATTACTTGGCCAAAGTAAGTTATTTTAAGCTACACACACACACACACACACACACACACACACACACACACACACACACACACACACACGCACACACGCACACATGCACACACGCACACACACACACACATGAATGCACAAATGCAAACACATGCACAGACACATAAACGCGTGCACACGGACACATGTGCACACACTTAGGACACACACAGAGATGTGACTATCAATTACAGCTACTTGTATGACTGTGATTGTACACCTAATATGTTTAATTGTGATCAAATGAATGAATACATACATAAATAACATAAGAAGGGCAGATAGCCTAGTACTTGCCTATGAATCTATAAGTAACTGCCATACAGAAATTTGACATCTTCTTAGTTCACTGTTGTCAAGACACAGGGCAACTACTAAAAATTTGCCTAACATATCTCAGTTTTTTTATCATAACTCAGGAAGAATGCTAAGAAAATGTCGGACCAAGGACCAAAATCAGCAGCAGCTATTGCCTTTATATACTTAGAAACTTTCTAGAATAACAGGCTTTACTTTAGCATATTTTTAAGGCTGTTAGGTGAGAATGTCAAACAATGGTAAGTTGCAATCAAGATTGCAGATGCATGTATAGTTTACAAAAGTAATATGGCAGTATTGTTAGTTATTTGTGAAGCCCCTCCTCCAAACATTAATAGAACAGTGTTTTGCATCAACATGCATTTTCTAGATAAAATAATTATGAAACTCTTAATACCCTGTCATTGCTGTTTGATTGTAATTGTCAGAGATTTACCAGAAAATAATAAAAATTTATGAGTGGCAAAGCAAAAATATGAGGCAGAATCAGGGATGCTACAAAGTAAATAGTACAATAGATTTGGCATCAAAGTGCTTTCTGAACCATAATTATGAAACTTCAATGTGTGGCATTAACAATTGACTGTAATCGTTAGTGATTTACCAAAAAAAAAAAAATATGAGGGCAAGGCAAAGATATGATGTAAAAATCAGGGGAGTTCTGCAAAAATCAGAAGGTTGTAAAAATATATTGTTAGTTATACTCAGTTTAGGAAGTAAGCAGTGCTAAGTGCTTGACAAGAGTGGCAATAACTTATCAGTTTGTCTACTTAAAGGTGTATATAATGATTAGCCTCAGATAGTCCAATGGATTTTCAAAAGCTTGCACGGAGTGCAAGATCAGTGCAGGAGCTCAAGCAGGCAATATGTCTGCCGTGCGATCCAGGAACAGCCTGCAGGGGCGTGCACGAGAGCTCCTGCACTAATCCTGCATGGACAAAGCTCTTGTATGCAAATCACCCCATTTTCAGGAGAAATCCATGCAAATGAGGTGATTTTGCGATCCAGTAAGCTTCCGACCGTCTGTGCAGGACTAGTGCAATCAGCAGAAATGTACTCGGTTGGCGACTGAGTACATATCTGCAAAATCCAAAATGAAGCTATGACAGCTCCAAATAAAGGCTGTATATCATGTAGTAAGCATACCAATGGCCAAATATAAGGTCATTGGCATTGCAAACAATGCAAAAAATAAAAAAAATCAACTTTTTTTTTTTAGCCGATCTTGGCTGTTTAAGCGTAGGGCAGCAGCGCACAAATGGGATTGGGGAAAAATAACAAAATAAACCTAAATTAAGCATTCTAACTAAAATCAGTATTCTGCCATGCAAGTCAATGGCAGGCAGAAGACAACCTGGCCAGTGAGTAGTGGTTCCTAAGGGGGGAGGCTCAGTGTGAGACATGTAACTATGCATTAGCAGGCAATCCTATGCAAATGAGGGGAAGGATAGTGAATCCCAGTTCTCCCCAGCATGTGGGTCAGGTCCCAACAGTGTAAGAGTACGAATAGCTTGGTGCAAGCCTAGGAGATAGGTGACATCATGGGGGGGTTTGTCAGGCATACTGTAAGCGGGTTGGAGCCGTGTGGCTCGGGTTTGCTTCTAGCTTAGCACAGCTAAGTTAGGGGGTGTGTCTAAATCTGCATAGCACTCTTTACAAAGCCTAAGTGGGTGTGAGTGCCATGCACCGGGTTTTACAGGAAGAAAAATAAGTTAAACCAGGAAATAGCAGCGCTGTGCACATTTAAGCACTCTGTTTGCACGACACGCACACGGGCTTAAACAGGGAGGCAATGGGAAGGGAAAACAGCAGCAGGAAGGTAATCAAAGAGAATTAGCTTAGCTGGCAGGTGAAATGTATCAGAATAAGCCAATTACACAGGCGGCAGACCAGCCCAGCCCAGAACACAGCTATAAACTAAGCAAACACCTTCCCCTCTGTTTTTTCCCACACTCTACAACACCAGTGTATAGAAGCGGGGAAATTTTAACAAACAAACCTACAAAATGAGAAGGGCTGCAACAGGCAACATAGAACAACATGTGCAAGAGGCTGAGGGTGGTGAGGATGTGAATACTACTGAACAACCCACAGTGAGGAGATGGAGAAGAGTGTACAGACCCAGAGTAACCTACCAGGGGCTACATGAGCTGGAGATAGAGGAGCACTATAGGGTGGACAGAGACCTCCTTCAGCAAATTGTTGAGCTGTGCCAGCCACACGTGATACACCACACTGACCGAGGGGAACCCATCCCAATGGATACCAAGGTATGTGTAGGCCTAGGTATATTAGCCACAGGTACATCCCAAAGCAGAACTGGAGATATCATGGGGATCTCATTGGCATCAACATCCAGAGTATTCCACCAGTTCCTGGATGCCATGTCAGCACATGCCAGTGAGCACGTATATTTCCTCAACACCCATGAGGTGTTGACCAGCAATATGCGTCTCTTCCACCAAATAGCAGAATACCCTGGGGTAGTGGGTGCTATAGACTGCATGCACATATGCATCAAATCACCACCCGGTGAGCAGGGTAGGGCCTACATCAACTGCAGGGGCATCCCTTTTATGAACTGCCAGGTTGTATGTGATGCCCAGTGCATTATAATGAA
Organism: Protopterus annectens; assembly: GCF_019279795.1. Taxonomy (NCBI): domain Eukaryota; kingdom Metazoa; phylum Chordata; order Ceratodontiformes; family Protopteridae; genus Protopterus; species Protopterus annectens. The sequence continues at coordinate 1,424,031,268 of NC_056743.1, forward strand.
TGTGCATGCTGGCTGCCCTGGGAGCTATAACAATTCCCACAAATGGCATCTGACACAGCTGTACCAGAGATTTGCCAATGGAGACATCCCCTACGGTCACCTAGTGTGGGATGCTGGGTACACACTACAGTCGTGGCTGATGACACCCATCAGAAATGCACACACACCTGAACAACAATGCCATAATGAGGCACATGCACAGGCCAGACATATAATAGACCGTGTGTTTGGGATGCTCAGGTCACAGTTCTGGTGTCTGGACACATCCGGTTGAGCCTTGCAGTATTCACCAGCTACATGTACCCAAATTGTTATGGTATGTGCTATGCTACCCAATATGATCCTGCGGAAACAGCTGCAGCAGGAACAGCATGGGGCAGGGCCACACAGCCCCCCACTAATGCCAAGGCCTGCACAGGCACAGAGTGACCCGGAGGAGGAACAAACTGAGCCTGCCCCAGTAGGCAGATGGAGGCATGCCCAGTATGCTGTGGCTACAGGAAAGAGGTAATGCATAGCACATGCACTGACATAGTAGAGACCCAGGGAATAGCACCTCTCTCTGACTCGCACATAGAGTAAAAGGGATGCTAGACATGACACTACCTGTGCTCAACCATGTATAGGGAGTGTACTATGTGCATCCGACGTAGGCAATCCTCCAGCAACATCCGCAAGTCTGGCACACCCTCAAGGTAAGCCAATCAACCTACCAATTGCCAAATGGAGTAGAATATGTTGTTACTTGTAGCTATGGTATTGATATGAGCATGCAAAGGAATTTGGTGGCTGAATGTTATGGCAGCAGACAGTAGACACCCATAGTGGCACATGACATCTGTAACACATACTGGAGTCACCATAGTATCTAGTACTACACAGGGTGACAAAACCCACTGCAGGAAATGTGCTAAGTGACATGTGTGTTCATATGACCCACACATGCCAGTCAGGATGTTTCACATACCCAACAACAGTCTCAGCCAGCAGGACAGGTGTAGACAAACCCAAACAGAGCCTGTGCCATGGCACCTGAATGATGGCTATGGCTACCCTCCCTCCCCGGCCTACACAGACAGACCACAGCAGGGCAGGCAGTGGGATGTTAGTTCTGAAGGGTAGGAAGTCAGACAATAATATGTAGGGTGACCAATGCCACGATCTGTAGTATACTGGTATGCCTCTAGTTAGCATGATAGTTAGCAATACAGAATGAAATGGAGTACCTGACATACCAGTACAGTCATAGCAAATGTGTGCAAGTGTCACATGTACCCCCTACATCCTACATAGTATTGTAAAAACAGTCAGGTGTGCCCCCCTACCCTGTGTAGAAATGTAGAAATAGACAGGTGTGCTTCCCCATCCTACATAATAATGAAATAACAGTCAGGTGTGCCCCCCAATCCTGTGTAGAAATGTAGTAATAGTCAGGAGTGCCCCTCCATCCTACATAGTAATGTAATAACAGTCAGGTGTGCTCCCCCCAATCCTGTGTAGAAATGTAGTAATAGTCAGGTGTGCCCCCCCCCATCCTACATAGTAATATAGTAACAGTCAGGTGCCCCCCCCAATCCTGTGTAGCAAATGTGTGCAAGTGTCACATGTGCCCCCCACATCCTACATAGTAATGTAATAACAAGCAGGTGTGCCCCCCAATCCAGTGTAGAAATGTAGTAATAGTCAGGTGTGCCCCCCATCCTACATAGTAATATAGTAACAGTCAGGTGTGCCCTCCTCCTGTGTAGAAATGTAGAAATAGTCAGGTGTGCTCCCCCCCCCCCATCCTACATAGTAATGTAATAACAGTCAGGTGCCCCCCCCAATCCTCTGTAAAAATGTAGAAACAGTCAGGTGTGCCCCCCCCACTATGCAGACATGTAGTAACAGTCAACGCCAAATGATCAATCGATACCCTGCAGAAACAGCATGCTACCTGTCGGTGTACAACACAAAGGTCAGCACTACAGCACAAACTACCTGGACACAATCCACACATTTAGTACAGACGGCCATACTGGGCATATTCACACACCTAGAGAAATGAAGGCAATGTCAGTCAACAACATACTGAAAGGTCATACTGGGCATGCTCACACACTTAAACACATGAAAGTTATGTCTGAAAACACTAGTGGACCAGACATATCTGGCAGTTGCAGTTGTTAGTGCAGACACTCGTCAGTATGCATCACTCATGCCTTGCACACACAGTGGATAGGAATGCAGACATATATGTTAGGACAACGTACTATAACAAGCCAAAGGTAGACGTACATAGATTTGTGAAAGAGGGTAACGGTGACAAGGAGCCATCCAGGCCTGTCTCACCCTGCACACAGCCAAAGGGTCCAAAACACATGAGGTGCAAATGTCACTCACTGCAGATACTAAAACAGATCAAAAATAGTCAAAACAACTAAATAAAAACAAGGCGATTCCAGACTGCAAGTAGGATAACCTCTTTAAAGTTTATTTTAAATCCACCAATACATGAGCGCTTTCATCTGCAAAATGAGACTTCATCAGATAAAACATTACCAGTGCTATGCCTACTATTTAAAATGCCACAATAACCTTAATTAACTAACCAATTAAAAATTTAAAGCAGCATTGTCAGCTGATTTTAAAATGTAGTATTATTTTGTACCATAAGGCCATTATACATAAGTGTATAAAAATCAAAGGATAAATAAGATGTTTCCTTACATTCGTATAAAACTAAGAAAAACTAAATAAATATACATTAAATCTATTATGAAATATTACCATAATCACATCTGAAAAAATTAAATATATAAAACATGTCATACCCAATAGTTCAAACCTTAGCCGCCTTTTCAATAAGTGTAGCTTTAATGCTGATGTATTCATTAAGGCCCGGGGGGTAATTGGCCTTAAGTCTCAATTGCCATCTTAATTCCCTATTCAATAATAGATTATTTGTATCACCCCCCCGCTGTGGTTATTTTTAACCAAATCAATAATTCCAAATTTAAAACTACTGAAAGATGCACAGGAAACCGAATGTTTGTATAGGGCACTGGTGTCTTTCCTAATCCTAATGTCATTAAGGTGTTCATATATTCTATCTTTTAGTGCCCTTTCGGTTTTCCCAATATAAAATGATGAACAGTGTGTACAGATGGCCATATATATCAACATTCTGCTATAACGATTTCCTTTGCAAAATTTAACAACACTGCCCAAGCCATTGTTTAATTTTATAGACTCTTCCTTGTAGATGTGAGAACATTGTCCACATCTACCACATGAGCTAGTTGCCTTTTTACTGTTCTCCTTATAATCAACTCTTTCAAGCAGTCTTTTAAGACTCATTCCTGTCCTATAAATGAAATAAGGTCGGTTTCCTACCACTTCATATAATTCCTTGTTTGTTTTTAATATACACCGATTTGCTTCTACTATCTGTGTGAAATAGTCAGAAAATGTGTTAAATTCAGTAACACAAGCCCCCTGATAATTTTTTGTTGTTGTTTTATCAGATTCAACCACATTGTTGAAGGGTTGGCCTAATAAAGCTTTGTATTTGGTCCCCCATCCATTATAGACCTCCTCCATTGTTTTACCAACCAATCCCCTAGAATATCCTCTCTCAATAAACTTTTTACCTAGAAAATAAATTCTTCAAATAAATCAGAGAAATCGGAAGTCATCCTGACCAGCCTAACAGCCTGTCCCTTAATCAAACTCCTTTTTTGATGGAAAGGGTGGGAACTATCATGGTGCAAGTAACTATTACACTATGTAGCCTTACGAAAAATTCGGGACTTAAAACCTAGCAGTGTCTTACAAATAGTGATATCCAGATAGTTAATACTGTGGTCATCAACAGTATATGTGAAGGATAGAAAATTGGTAGTATTGTTAAAATAGTCAATAAAACCCCCTATGCTTTCCATAGTACCATCCCAGATCACAAAAATGTCATCCAAAAATCTCAGATAGCACTTTATATGTTTCCTGTAAATACTATTTAACACAAATCTTTCCTCCCACTCTAGCATCACTAAATTCACAAAAATGGGGGCACAAGCTGCCCCCATGGCTACACCGCTGGTTTGTTGGTAATATTCCCCCTGGAAGCCTATGTAGTTATTATCCAAAACAATTTCCATTAGTTCCAGAATTAATAACTTCTGATCGTAAGGTAAATCCAGGTGTTTGTGGATACTGTCCTGAAAAAAATTACTGTCCCTCAACACGTTTTATACAGGTAAATAAATCCTTGACATCATTTGTCAGAAATACACAATTTTCTGACCATAATTCTTTGTTTAATTTACTGAGGAATTCCCAAGAATCTTTAATTAAATGTTCCATCTTGGTTACTATATTTTTAGTAAGGCTGTCTCCGTACACTGCTATGGGGTGTGTTTTAGAATTACTGGATGATACAAGTGGTCTAAACGGGGGCTCAGATATAGACTTATGAACCTTAGGTACCCCAAAAAACTGAGGGATAATAGGGTATGTTTGTCTCAGAAAATTGTATGTAGGTTTATCAACTCTATTTTCTAAAAGATATTCTTCTAAAAGAAAATCAATTCTTCTATATGCAGTCTGTATCTCATTGTATGAGACTGAAGTATATGTGTTTTAATCCAGCAGAATATTAGTTAAGGCATTGTTGTATTCTTCATGATCAAATAATACAACGCCACCCCCCTTATCCGGTTTCATCATTCTAATATCTTTCTGTGTTTTTAACTCAAAAAGCAACTTTTCTTCTTCCTTACTCAAATTGTGTTGTTCCATTTTTCTTCTGTTCTTTTTATAGGTGTCATTTGTAACAATGTTCTCAAATGTAATAAGTGCTGGATGCAGGGGTGGGTTGTATGTACTATACCTTACTAAACCTCTGTTGGTAAAATAATTGTCTTTCAAGGTTTTTTTTATATATCAAACCAAGGTTTAACTTTCTCAGATATAGTTTAAAGTCTACTAAAATGTGTGCCAAATCACCATACTCTGATTTGACAAACTTGAAACCCTTTGAAAATAAATCAAAATGGTTCTTTCCCATAACAATAGATGTATAATTAAATATTTTAAAACCTTTATATTCAGAAACTATACCATCAGCATGTTGAATAATATTTATCTGCCCTTCTTCCCCACATTTTTCCATCCAAAATTGTTCCCATGTAAACTTGTTGAATAACCCGGGTCGTATGGAAGTCTGGCTTTGCTTGCCAGGCGTTCTGACCTCCTTGGGCCTAAAAAATTTTCATTTGGTTCAGAGAAGGAATCAAGCTCATCTAAAACTCTGTTAGACGCACCTCCACCATGATTATTTCTACCATGGAAGTCAGTTCTTTGTATTTGATTAGTTTCAGCTAAATCAAATTGCTTAGGGTGAACCAAGTCCTGGTTTTTGTTTCTGTTTTTAAAGTTGTTCAAAGGTCCAGGATACATTTGCCTTTGCAATATTGTCCTTTGTCCCTCATAAACTTTTTCTGCTTCCTAGCAAAAACCTTTTTGATCCTGTCATCTGTTTTTTTCAAAACCCTGTTATACAAATATTTATATTCATCAAACAACAAGTCTTTGAGAATATCATCATTCAGTTTGTTTAGATCGACTAACAAACTGTTCAACAGTGTTTTGTTGTAATTAATTAACTTTAAAATCAAACCAAACCTACACTCATCAAAAAAATTATGAAAATGTTTTAGAACCACATCAGAGTATACAACACCAAAAGGTTATTTAAAAATTCTAAGTCCCTGAGGAACTATTTTGTGACTAACACAACAGTGCAAATATCTGTTATCAATTTGTAAACATTTGTATTTAAACAACTTTTTTTCAAATAAATAAATTAAGTCCTTTAATGTAGGAACGTTTGTTTCATTTAAATCATGTCCGACCATATCACTTTGTATATGTTTACCAGAAAAAGATGTGTTGAATTCAAAATTTCTGTCCAAAACGTCTTTAAACCAAAAAGAATGCTCGTTATTATCAAAAGTACGTGCCATTGACACTGCACCATTAAAACTAGGCACTGTGTCTAAGGTAGATTTAACGCCATTATTAACAGTACCTTTAGATTTAGAGTTTCTTCGTTGTACCACCAAATCCTGTTGTTCTGTAGCAAAAACTTGTACTTCCGACCGGTTAGGCGGTGATAAGGGAACCCCTCCATCCTTCCTTCCATTAATCCGTTCATTTGGCTCGCTTTCCCTAACGTTCGTCTTGGTACCACCATAGCTCACAATCTTGAGCGTGGAGATGACGTTAGAAAATGCGCCGAGCCACATAATGAACTATTGCGAATGGAATTAGCTCAATCTACTGGTTCGACCTGACTAAACAAATCAATGAGCCTAGTCAGGTTGCCTCTCAAAATAGCCAATTTCTCACGTACTTTTGTTACTTTTTGTTGTGTCCTAGTTATACAACTAGGACTAAGCATAATATCTTGTCCGATAATGGTAGAGTCACCACGAGAACCTTCCATAGTGGGTAGCACCAATGTTCGATAAATTGCACAATGATCCTCCAGGCAATAACTGGAACCAATCCAAAGAGCAAAATGAATCAAAAATAGTCACCCACTGCAGATACGAGCCACCAGTATCTTTCAGCATTACAGACTATGTGGTGCACGTGCCAGCTGTGCAACATGACTGTACAAGGAAGTAGTCATCTAGCAGCTTTATACACGTACCTGTGAAATATGACCCCGTGAGTGCCCGCATGTGGCGTGTCAACCCCTAGATGAATGGGTTATGGCTCATGCACACACACTGCCCTCCCCATAGCCCTGCTATGACAAGCCTGCAGAGGTCATCCAATGTGAAATACACCTCTGGGAGATTTGTAGCCCAGTAATCTCTGTGACATGTCCCATAACTGTGTACTGCTGTAGTGTGATAAACTAGTTAGGTAGGAGTTCTAACCCCAGACTTGGTGAGTGTGTGTATTTGTGTGTGTGTCTGTCTGTCTCTGACTGTGTAGAGAGCAATGCTTTTTTGAGTATTCACATTCCCTACAATTCATATACTTAACTTTGGCAAGGCTGCTGATGTCACCCACCTAGAAATACACCTCTGAGAAGGTTGTAGGCCAGTAATCTCCATAGCACGTCCTGTAATGGCGTACTGCTGTAGTGTGATAAAGTAGTTAGGTAGGTGTTCTAATCTCAGACATGGTGTGCGTGTGTGTGTGTGTGTGTGTGTGTGTGTGTGTGTGTGTGTGTGTGTGTGTGTGTGTGTGTGTGTGTGTGTGTGTGAGTGTGTGCGTGTGTGTGCGTGTGTGTGTGTGTGTGTGTGTGTGGGTGAGAGACACTGTCTGTGTAGAGAGCAATGCTTTTTAGGGTACTCACTCTCTTACAATTCATATATTCAACTTTGGCAAGGCTGCATCTAGAAATACACCTCTGGGAAGGTTGTAGCCCAGTAATCTCTGTAGCGTGTCCTGTAACTGCATACTGCTGTAGTGTGATAAAGTAGTTAGGTAGGTGTTCTAATCCCAGACATGGCAAGTGTGTGTGTGTGTGTGTGTGTGTGTGTGTGTGTGTGTGTGTGTGTGTGTGTGTGTGTGTGTGTGTGTGTGTGTGTGTGTGTGTGTATGTGCCTGTCTGTGTAGAGAGCAATGCTTTTTAGGGTACTCACACTCCTTACAACTCATATATGCAGCTTTGGCAAGGCTGCTGATATCACTCACCTAGACGTACACCTCTGGGAAGGCTGTAGTCCAGTAATCTCCATAGCACGTCCTGTAACTGCATACTGCTGTAGTGTGATAAAGTAGTTAGGTAGGTGTTCTAATCCCAGACATGGCAAGTGTGTGTGTGTGTGTATGTCTGTCTGACCCTGTCTGTGAAGACAGCAATGCTTTTTAGGGTACTCACACTCCTTACAATTCATATACTCTATTTTGGCAAGGCTGCTGATGTCACCCACCTAGAAATACACCTATGTGAAGGTTGTAGCCCAGTAATCTTTGTAGCATGTCCCACAGCTGAGTACTGCTGTAGTGTGATTTAGAACTGTGGTAGGATTCCATCCCCACCCATGGCAGTTCTGGATGTTTTGTGTGTGTTTCAATGTCTGTGTATGGAGCAATGCATTATAGGCTAGTCACACACAGTACATTTCAAATGGCCTACTTTGGCAATCCTGCGGATGTCATTCATTGTGAAATACACATTTGGGGAAGGAGCTCTCCAGTAATCCCCATGGTACATCCTATGACAGCTCAATGCTGTAGTGTGATATAGACCTCTGTTAGGGGTTCTATACCCACACATGTGGATTGTGGATGTTCTGTGTGTGTGTCACTGTCTGTGTAGAGAGCAATGCATTATAGGCTAGTCACACTCACTACAATTTGAATGACCTACTTTGGCAATCCTGCTGATGTCATCCAATGTGATATACACCTTTGGGGAAAGAATACTCCAGTAATCTCTGTGCCGTGTACTATAACTGTGTAGTGCTGTAGTGTAATAAACTAGTTAGGGAGGGGTTCTACTCCCAGACATGACAGGTGTGTGTGTGTGTATGTGTTTGTAACTTGTATCCTGTGTGGAGGTGGTTGTGAGTGTGTGACACCTGTGTCCAATGTGAAGCGGGTTTGCATATTTTTTATATGGTGGCCCTACTATATATCACATTGTCCACCATACAGGGATAACAGATGTGAAATAGCTGAGAGGCTGAGATGCAAATCCATACCCATACGTGTGACAGCAAGGCAAGGCAATCACAGTTAGCAACCCGAGTATTACCCATAACACACTCTCAACCCATGTCTCATACACACACACATGCCTAGGCAACAGTCAACATGTGTGTAGTACACTGCATATTGGCCACTGATAGTAACTATGGGGTGATAGCAGTGGGCTACTGAGGGCATGGCACCCTGTCCATCTGTCCAATATGCACGTACATGCAGACAGTGCACCTTCCCCATGTTCCCCAATGGACACCTGCAACACATGTGGTGCTATCACATGTGACCCACAAAGGACATACCATGCCTGACAACATGCACTGTATTGACAGATGCCACTGACACCAGGGAATGTCATTAGCATGCTATCATTGTAGATGCAGGGTAAACCTGCTGCCCATTACCAGTTCTCACACAGGTGGGCAAGACTGGCACATCTGATGATAATCTGTGTTCACAACATGTGCCAGACACCCCAGGTACAGTTCCACATGACAGTGTACATGCATGTGGGGGGTGTGCACATCACAGACATTGTCCATGTCATGGACTAAGAACACATACATGGCAAGTGATACACAGCATTGGCCACACACAATAGTCACCCAGGTGACTGGATGAGGGATGCAATACCCACCTGTGTGGGCAAATGCAGACACTACAGGCCTGAGCCACAGTGTAGACCTTTGTCATGTGGCCTAATGCCAAGGCATACCCATCGCCTAGCCTTGTACAGCTGTCTGGCACAGTTGACCACCACACACTCATGCAGACATGGACCCATGCATGTCAGTACTGGCACCCTATGTGTTTGTGTGTGTGTTATATGGTGTGTATGTTCACATCCACACTCCATACAATCCCCATGGGCATACTGTAGCATGCTGTCTGATGTCAGACACCTTCCCAAACCCTTTGCCCATACAACCCCCATATGACCCGTGTGGTGCATGTGATACCTGCACAGTGATGTGTTGTGGCAATCCCACTACTAATGAGTTGTAATCCTGGCCCTGCCAAGTGTGTCAATGTGTGTGTGTCCCTATGCGAGTGTGGCTGTTTTGATGCTGGCACCTTTTCATGCGGACAGGCACATGTACATCACGTTCCGTATAGCTACCATATCCCTGTTGCAGATGTCACTCACCATCACATATATGTTCTGAGGGCTCCACACCAGGTAACCCATGTGGCACATCCAACAACTGCATAGAACTGTGATAGCACTACATAGTCATCAGGAGTTTGATACCCTGTCCTGGTACGTGTGTGACACAAGCATGCCTAAGTTTTATTCTCCCACCCCTCTCTGACTTGTCTTTGCCTCTGTCTGCCTCACCTACTCCCACTCTGGTGGATGTGGAGACCTACACCTGCTTTGCTTAGGCAGCAGTATGTGTATTTTAAGTGATGCTCATGATCAGCTGATGTCCTCTGCACAAATTGCAGCCCTCCCCTAGCTAATTGCATGTGGAACAGCTGTGGTAAAATTCCCATAGCCAATTGCATGGAAACACACTCCAATATCTAGGAACATCATGCTGGTGTTGGCCCTTTTTATTCACTGTGAGCAGGAACTAGATCTGTTATTTGGCAAACAGCATTTCAGATAGATTGGGGATTTACCTCTAATAACATACACTGTGGAAACAGGGCAACACACAGGAGGGGGATGCACCTAACCTGACTACAGACTGTAAGTGCTGCTATACTGCATTTGGAGTAATGTTGGTTTAACAGTGTGTGTGTGGATATGGCTGTCCTACATGTCTCAATACCTGCCATGTCAGTTCCATGTTTATGAGGAATCCCCATCTGCAGGATCATCTGCAGACTGGGAAGTGTGTTGTGCTTTTGGTTTTATGTGTTACCCATGGAACATCTATCCGTGGACTGCAGAAGGTAGTGTGAGGATTGCAGTCTGTAGACGGTGAAAGCTGTGACAGTTACTGACTTCATATTCCTCATAGGACATATGTTGCAACAAACCCCATTACAACAGTAAATGTATGAGGTTATCACAGCAACATGTCAATATTGGCCCTGTGTAGGTGCTTCCAGCCACAACTCTGTCAACCTTTGTACATATATTGTGCATGAAGTGGTGCATATGTGCCGTACACCATAATTAGTGTCATGATATCTGATAACAAGCCACTGAGATATCAGACTGCTACACATGTTATGTACAGTAGGGGTTATATTTCATGACATAACCTGGACATTCTGTGGATGTTTGTACAGTACTGAGGTCTGTGTACTTATGGTGAATGTTGACAGTGTGTGTATTGTTAATATGTACCCTAGCCTGGGTACAGACTGTGGTAGATGTCATTGTTCTAATCCTCGTCCTATCTGATGTTACATGCTGCTCCACTGTATGGTACCATATTGGTGCACATGTTGGTAGGGCCATACACACGCATATGCCATACCACAGACAGCCATCATACTAAACTGTTTAGCAGCCCAGTATATGTAGGGTTAGTCTGTGAGTGGCACATATGAGGATGGTGTTGAACAGACAGTCCATATACTGTAATATTATGCTAGCTTAACATATGTGGCTGTGGCTATGTTCACATTGGTTGTGGTTATGCACTTTCACACATGTGTATCTTATCCTGTGCTGTGACATGCCTGTAGAGCCTGCTATACATACAGGTACATGTCCATTCCCCCATAGGAAATGTAGGTCAGTGTTGAGCCAGTCTGCTTGTAGCCTGCACAGTGCATTGTTACATGCCTAGCAGCTTACTGTACTTACCCAGTGAGATGTCATGTGCAGATACTTGCCAGATGTACTGCTGCAGGGCCTCCCTTAACAGTTATGCATGTCAGACAGAGCAGTGGGATGCTGTACAGATGTATGTCAATATCAAGTGGGTAGTATGTGGCCATGGCACCCCTGTACCAGTGGTTATTATGTGTCAGGCCAGACAGGGTGTGTGAATGCATAACCTGTGGTGGCAAATGTATACCAGTCGTTATGTGTTATACCCATCTACATGGCTGTCTACATTGATATTGTCAGGCATGGTACACATGTTGTGCACTAAGGGGTTATGTGTATACCTTTGGACAGTACAGAGTGTGTCAGAATGTCCACATATATATTGGCCAATATCTCTGCTGCAGTCTACAGGGGCATTACGTGCCAGCAGCGGTACTTTACTATGATGTCCTTCAGATGTCTGTCAATAGCCAATGGCACACATGTTATAAGCTGATGTGACCTCCCACACACACTATGTCTGTGAAGACAATCCCAATGACAGTAGCAATAGTCTACTAATATACCTGCTATACATACCTGACATCCTCTTGCACTATGACTTTGGGACTATAGAGGCTGGGGTAGGGCTACACTCCATGTCCAGGACATATGGTGCAAATATATGTACATCTAATTATCCAGATAGCCATATATATATATATATATATATATATATATATATATATATATATAATTACACGTGTAGTACTTCCAATTAATACTGTCATGGCAACCAGCTACTATAAATCCCTACATCATGTGGGCGTGGTCCCTTTAAATTTCCTGTGTGATGGACATCCTTAGTGTGTGGGCATCAGTGTTACAGACAGCAGGTAGCAATACCTCTTACAGGAGAACTGTCACACTCAGGGCAGCTACATATTTGTAGGAGGTTCAGGAACTACAGACAGAGTGTGAGTAGAGTTGTTTTATGCTTTGTATATTACTGGTGTTACAGGGTGTGTGTGTACATACTAGTTTACCTTGGAATGCAGTCTGTCTGCATAGCTCAGAACTGTGGGCCTGTCCTCTTGCTGGCCAGAGGTATGCCTATCATGTTTTGTCTGTCCACCACAAAGGTCCTGTGTCAGCTAATTCACTGGCAGTGTGTGTGTTGAGTGCTATCAGTACATGGTTACATCCATTTCTGTTTCTAACCTCAATTCCCTGACTAAGGGTATGTTGAAGACTGTCCTGTAACACCAGCAACTTGCTTAGTGTATGGCAACAGTTTTCCACATATGTGCCTGTGTTCCAGCCTCTGTCCTCCACCTGCATACCAAGTTTTGCACATATGACATGCTGTCAGGGGTTGTTCTGTAGTGGGCTGTGAGTATATCTCACTGCCATTGCTGCCATCGGTCCACTGCTGTTGTATCTCCCACACATACAGTGGGGCTGGGGCCATAAACATGTGGGTGTCACCTACACAATACATGTGAGCTCCTATGCACTCCAGAGGCTAGTGTATGTAACAGTGGTATATGGCCCTGCATTATTGAGTCTGGGGGGGGAGCACCATACATGACCTAGGCTGTTACAAAATGTGGGGGTATCAGAGGTGAGCTGCCTTAAGGTATCTGGATGTACAGTACTGTATACTTCACCTATATTTACATTACTTACATACATTGGGTTAATGCAAGCCTACTGCCTCCTGCCATACAGACTGTTCTGTTTGTCAGTGTGCTTGAGATGGTGTCAGTTATGCCTTGTTATGTAACAGTTACAACCCATTTGGTCACATGATGTCTTTATCACCTACTGATTTTGTACAGAGTGTAGATAGAGGCTGCTGAACTATACATCTGCATTACATACTGTTGATTGTTTGGTATCCTGCGGCCCAGTCTGTCTTCACTATTGCACAATTTGATGAGCTTGGCCTGGACAGCAACAGTTGTGAATCTTTCCAGACTACTGTATTAGTATAACTGTTTCACAGTTGCATTCCTCTGTTTATGTGGATGTCAGTGTCTTAACAGCTATATTACATGGCATTTTGAACTGTAACAGTACACAATTAAAGGTTTTCCAACTCTGCAAACCTGTGTGTGGTGTTTTTCCTATGACCTCTCTGTGGGTATATGTTGCAGATGATTGTCATTTGTATGGGTGACCCATACAGTGTCCAGTTGTTCAGGTGTTAACTGTAGGCATAGTGGCTGTTCCATATTGTGTGCACCTTCTACATATTTATCTTAATGTACATATATCTGCATGTGTATGTGTAGTCACATGTATATATATATATATATATATATATATATATATATATATATATATATGTATATCTGTATCTGCATATCTGTGTCTGTGTATCTGTATCCTGGGGATGTTGATAGCTTCCACATTTTACATTTCCTATGGGAGGCAGACTGTACTGCATGATATGTTACCAATACCAGCCTGACATCATACAGGTGGGATGTAGTACTGTTAACATCTTGTGCCCATGTCGTGTCAGGTCCTGGTTATGGGATCTGCAATACTTGGTAGTGTATTGCAGGGTGGATGTGTTTTGCTGTGGGGGGGGGGGGTGTATTCGTACAACACATATAGTGTGTAGGGCCTCTCAACCCCATTAACAGTGCACGTGGACATATGTGTTTTTGTTAATCTGCCATTGCTATCTACAGATGTTTGGCTCTATATATATATATATATATATATATATATATATATATATATATATATATATATATATATATATATATATATATATATATATATATATATATATATATATATATATATCCTATATAGATAGATATATATCTGCTTACATATATATAACTATGTCCGTGTATACCTACATAGTTATTTATCTGCGTACACATAAGTAACTTGCTGTGTATATGTAGACATATAGGTGTAGACACATATATATGTCGATGTAAGCATTTGCATGTATATATTTTCATATACATTAATATATATGTATATATTTTTAGAAACATATCTATATATATATATATATATATATATATATATATATCTACATATATAGATATCTACATATATAGATATGTTGTATCTGTTTAGAAAGTAATATATTTACACGCACATACATCTACATGTTAGTATACATTCTCTGTATTGTTGCATGACTGGACTGGATGATATGTTTCTAAAAACACAGAATTTATTTATATCTGGCATGGATTAGTGGTAAATCACTTTGTATATGGTATGCAGGGTCCTGGTTTTGAGCCTTGCAGAGGCTGTTTATTTTGTTGCTGGGCAGAACAAGGGCCATTCGCTACAGAGTGATTAAGGCACTTTTAAGCAGTCGTAAACGGGTTTGGGCAGGATTGCGCGATGGTAAGCACTGCTAACTTCTGGTCACACTTTCTTCTACTCAGCTTCCATATTGATTAATCTGTGTAGGCAGTGCTTACCCCAGTGCAGACACACTTAAACACACTTACTAGTGCTTGCATTTGCTTACTACTGCTTATTTGTGCTTAAACCTGCTTACTAGTGCCTTATTCATTATGACACTGACACGTCACATGTGCATTTCCTGCAGTACTCTAGTTCATAAATATGTGTTATTTAGTGGGTTTTGCAACAACAAAATTGGTTATAACATGCTTTGCCATGTAAAATAGATTGTACTGCAGTGGGACTCCAACCAAGAGTGCCTGCTCATTAGGTGGATGCTCTGCCCACTACACTATTGCTGTGCCACTTCATTTGCATATATCTTCCATAATTTCATAACCATGGTTCCTTCCCCCACCCCCCGAGCTCCATGTACACAGCAACCATCCATTCTCCAGTTACTAGCCCAGCCATACCACACCTCCACACATTGCCCTCTCTCCAAGTCTCGATACACATCCAGTATACTCCACCCAAGCTTCTTCAGGCTCTTCACCCATTTACTTTTTGGGTCAGGATTAGAATTAGCTGGTCTACACGGTTTCTCCCACTGGTAGCATCCTGCCAGGGGTTTGAGAAGCAGTGGTTTGCTCACACACCTGCCCAGCTTCATCTGCCGGTTCCGCGGAACCGACGTCCCAGGTTTGACATTCTGAGCATGAAGCACGCCCACACGCCCCCTCAACGTGCACCGTTTTTTATTATTTTCTTAAGTTTTTTGCAAGACTACTGTTCTCACATTATGATTGGACAGGCACTGTTTTTTTTATGCACATAGACTGCTCGAAATACTGTATTTGAGCAATGTACAAATGGTTGCTCGTATTAATCTACATAATTACATACATTTCCTATACTGTTGAATGACTGTGCTGGATGATATGTTTGTGATAACATCAGCTGCATGTCTATCTGCCATGGCTTAGTGTTAAATCACTTTGCCTATAATGTGCAGGGCCCAGGGTTTGCAACTTGGGAGTGAAGATTGTTTTGTTGCTGAACAGGATGAGAGCTGTTGGATACAGAGTGACTAAGGCATGCTTAAGCAATTGTAAGCAGGTTTTCATGAAGGTAAGCAATGCTAACCTCTGGTTACAGCTTCTTACACTCAGTTAGCTTCTACATTGCTTAACCAGTGTAGGCATTGCTTACCACTGTGCAAACAGGCTTAAACCCACTTACTGCTGCTTAAAAGTGCTTACTCCCACTTACCCCATGCTAATTTCTTTAAAAGAAAAATAGGTTGATAGGAAAGTGGTAAAAAAAGGGGCACAAAGAGGGAAAGACAGTAGGGAAAATAGCCAGGGATGTGTAGGAAGCCTGAAGGGAAAGTCCATAGCTGCCCATTTCTTCTACAGCAACAGCTGTGCATATACACTGAATGTGGAGGTAGATTTGGACACTCAAACCCCTGGGTGGGGGTGAGGACAACAATAATAAGTTGTGATGCCAGTTAGACCAGATTACATGTGTCCAGTAGACATGTATGCGAAATGGCCAGCTATGTATGGGGCGAGATTTTTTTGTAGGAACAGAGTGCCCTTTTTTTTCTTTTTCAGGTGAGAGTGGGATGTTGGGGAGGGGTAGTAGGTATATTTGGGGAGGTAGATTGGGTAGTTTAACAGACAAAACAAACAAGACACATACAGGGGTGGTATATGAAACATGTGGGGGGGGTAAAACACCTTGGATGGGGAGGGGTGTTTGGAAGTCGCAAGCCCATGAGCCCCCAAATGGAAACAGTGGGACTGAGGTCCCCACCCATGGGCAGTCACCACTGCACCTTCACGGCCCCAAAGGTGGCTGTGCTGGGGGCTGTGTAGGAGGGGCAGGCTCACCCTCTAATTGCACCACTCAGCCCTCAAGCTGGCAAAGCTGGTCTCAAATATCCTTGTCAAGCTCCCTACGCACCACGGCCAGGACCTGACAGCAGGTGACAGGTACCTCTCCTCCCCCTGCTCCCAGGGGTAGGCTGAGCCCCATCCCCTGCAGCAGTTCCACCCGAAGGTGGTGCAATGCCAAAGGAGGAGATCCCAGGCTGGGCCCCAGATATGCTGGTGCCTGGTGCCATGGCCAGCTGAGGTGGGACACATGGGTCTGCTAGGACCGGCCTTTCCATATGAGCTATGGTGTTGCAGTTTTAGGAAAGATATCAGTTAGTCATAATCAACAGCATTCAGGATTAGGTATAACAGCATGCATAGGTATTCCCATTAACCCAAGACACCAGTTTACAACAGTTGCAGATCAAGCCGAACACATGCATAAATGGGACAACAGTGGCCATTACAACAGCATGCAGGTTTCATTGATGGCAACAGGCCACCAATACGGGAGTATTTTAACATGGCACATGCATAGAACCAAATGTGAATAATTATAAACCAATAGGACGTATGTCCTAACAAAGGTTTGGAGTGAGGTGTGTAATAAGGTTATTGTTGCACATATGGAGGGGATGAGAGAGAGAGGTCAATTAACAACTAATATACCCATGTAGTTTTCACAATTTTCTTAGTCACTGCAGTGATCTGTTCCTTACATGTATTATTACACTACCCAATGTCCTTACTTTGTACAAGGGCATGTATGTAGATTAGTATATGCGTGGACTGTGTCGTACATATAGTCTACACATCTTGACTGTTATACCTGTTGAGAAAATCATTATTAACACTACCTGACACTTTCTACACATACTCCCAGATTCCATGCTTGTAGACAAGTATATATGTGACCTGTGTAGTACCTACAGTCTACACCTCTTACCTGTTATACCTGTTGAGAAAATCATTGTTAACACTACCTGACACTTTCTACACATACTCCCAGATTCCATGCTTGTAGACAGGTATATACATGACCTGTGTAGTACCTACAGTCTACACCTCTTGCGTGTTATACCTGTTGAGAAACTCATTGTTAACATTACCTGACACTTTCTACACATACTCCCAGATTCCATGCTTGTAGACAAGTATATACATGACCTGTGTAGTACCTAGAGTCTACACCTCTTACCTGTTATAGCCATGGAGAAAATCTTTGTTAACACTACCTGACAAGTTCTAGACATACTCCCAGATTCCATGTTGCTGTTATACACATACCTAACAATTTGTTATTGCACACACTCTGGTCAAGGCATGACAGGATGCAGGTGTTAATGTGACATATATTTTGAATTGCTGTCATACACTTTGGGTGAAATGCTACAATGACAGGTTTGTTTCCATATACATTCCCTTTTTATGTTCAGGTCTGTCTATCCATTATATGTCAGTATAAGCTGTCTACTTTTCTTGGATCATCACACTGATTTGTCAGTGGAACAGGTTACCGGGAGCTGATTTGAGCCAGTTATCTGGACATGCAGACAGATCAAACAGTTGAGGGATATGACTATGCATACAGCTTACTACCTGAACATTCTAGCAAAAGTCTGTACAGTTGTTGGGTCTAATTATGCATACACCTTTCTATCTGAACATTCTTGCAAACTATGTACAGTTGTGGGGTATGATTATGCCTACAACTTACTACCACTCCTGGGATTCAAACCCCTGCTGTGTGTGGTAAAAATATTACAATTGACATCATAGTACACTGTGTTATCACAGAATTGGTGTAAAGCATTCCAATGGTTTCTGTCTGTCTCCCTCAGTTGTTCTATATGACTGACCTCTTGGGACTTCCAACATT
The DNA here is from genome assembly GCF_019279795.1 of Protopterus annectens. Taxonomy (NCBI): domain Eukaryota; kingdom Metazoa; phylum Chordata; order Ceratodontiformes; family Protopteridae; genus Protopterus; species Protopterus annectens. The sequence continues at coordinate 1,424,049,842 of NC_056743.1, forward strand.
GTTATAATGAACTTCCTACACATTTTAACTTCGTTCAACAGTGTGGGAACACTGCTTAACACAACAGTACTATTTATATAATGCAACACTACAACAACATATTAAAGCAGGATGTACACAAGCACTCCAAGAGTATACTTTTATTTACAAGATATTACACCTTTATTTCCATGAAACCTATATGACAGTCTTCCTGCCATATTGTCTGGTTTATTCAGTACATCCCATACACAATACACTTCTTTACTGGTACAACATTTTCCAGAACTGTTATATTTATTTGTTATGACAGTACATGCAGGAATATTACTTACCTGCCTTGCGATGCAGCCTTTGCAGCCTAGCAGCATGGGCTTGCTGGTTCGCAGCCCACTCATCTGCAGCTGTCAGAGAAATACAGTGATATTTAGCCATTACCTATCCATACTATACACAAGCTAGGCAATTATTATCTACGTAGTAGAATGGGTACTTAGTGCTGGGGCATCGGCCATCTGCCTTGCTTCTTGGATCCACTGGTTCAAGAGATCACCCCTCCACCACTTCAGGTCAGCATGGTGATGCCTGACCTGCTCACCAGTCCGGGGGATACCAGTGAGACTGGTGAGGTCACAGGCGGGACTGTCCCAAGCCTCCACTTTATACTGAGAGCTCTGGTACTGGCCCTGCAGAAGTCTCTCCTCATGGTGTTTTACCAGGAGCCATACCATGAATCTGGACTCCTGGGTGCCCCAGTGCTGCACTCTAAATCGAGTGCCTTCCACAACGCCAGACATTCTACCACCAGTAGGGAGCTGCAACCAGGTGTGGGAATTATTGGTGCATGTGGGGTTTAAATATGCCCAATGTCCCACACCTTCCCATGATTGGCTGGTTTTGAAAAGGCTAAGCTATGGGCACACCTGCTTACCTAATGTTGGCATTGCTTAAAGGGGCATACCACTGGGAAGATTGAGTTAGCCAGCCTACACATTGCTTATCCCAACTAAGCTGAGCTGTGCAATGCTTAGCATTACTTAATATTTAGCTTGCATTATATTTTCCTTTTGACATTGATGTATTATTTGTTACATGTTATATATGTGTCTGATATCCTTGATTCCTGTGTACATACACTGTATGGGGTCCTGGGGACTTCAACACTTTATTACAATGACACCTCACATCTGGCCTTACTGAAGTACTCCAGTTCACATATTTATGTTATGTAGCAGGTTATACAACATCACACTGTACATAGATTCCTTTCACATGTTCAGTTTGATTTCCTATGGTGAGTATTTGTTTGTTGAAAGCTCAATCTTGTGTACTGCTATGATGGCTTAGTGGTTAACTACTGTGACTGTAGTGTACAGGGTCTTGGGTTCAAGTCTTGCAGATGCTGTTTATTTTGTTGCTGGCCTGAACACGGGCCATTGGATACAGAGTGGTTAAGGCACTTTAAAGCAGTTGTAGGCGGGTTTGCGTAGAGCTAAGCAGTACTTACTTTCAGTTACAGTTTCTTACACTCAGTTAGCTTTTACTTTGCTTAATCTGTGTAGGCAGTGCTTACCCCCCTGAAAATGCATTTAAAGATGCTTACTAATGCTTATATATGCTTACTACTGGTTATTTGTGCTTAACCCTGCTTACTAGTGCCTTATTCATTATGACACTGACACTTCACATGTGCATTTAATGCAGTACTCCAGTTCACATTTAAATGTTATTTAGTAGGTTATACAAGAAAAAAATGTTCATATACAGATTTCACATGGAAAATGGAATGTGCTGCAGTGGGACCCAAACCGGGAATGCCTGCTCATAAGGCAAGTGCTCTGCCCACTACACTATTGCTATACTGCTTCATTTGCATATATCTTCCTTGTTATCCTCTTCAGCCATTTAAGCTGCATTAACCATAGCTAAGCGATGCCCACACCCGCGCACCTACGGTTAGCTTTAATCAGATTTTTAACAAAAATAAAAGGGTTTCTTCTTTTAATTTATATGTCCTGTTGCTGTTGTACACATGGGGACTGTTGGTGGGGTTTTGAGGATATGTATGAGCAATCTTGCTCATTTCTTAACAGCTTCTGCTGTTCTACATTTCAGGGGCATGTTTATTATGAGAGCTCTGCTCTCAAACATACCCCCTGCACTCGTACACGTTCCGTGTATGCCTAGGAGCTCAGGCAGTGCACCTTCATTATTATGCATGGCACGCTGCCATCCTGCTCCTACATGGGCACTTCCGTGCAGGACTAGGCTAGTCCTGCATGGAAGGTTAGTGAATCCAGGGGAGTGATTTTTCTTTTACTTGTTAAGATACCGTGGTGATGGTTTAGAATGCTATAGCAGTAGTTTGTAGTTGTCAAACTATGCTACCGTGGTAACATTATAAGCAGTACGCAGACGCACTACAGCGGTCTAGTCTTCCCCATTATCACTGGTTGCTAAGTCTGAAACTCAAATGTCTGTCTTCATTATTTAGTGACAACAGTCATTATATTTACAAGGAACAAACAAAAGTATGACACAAAACAATGACACAAAACAATCAGAAACATTCTGCAAAAACAGGGACTGTTGAGGGAAGTCAGCAAAGGAATAAATATAGCTATGCCCCCCCCTTACACACACACACACACACACACACACACACACACACACACACACACACATATACACACATGTGACCATAGATTAAAACCACTTGTATGACTGTACTTCTCAGAGGTTTGATTATAGTCAAATGAATGGTTATACATACATACATACATACATATATATATATATATATATATATATATATATATATATATATACATATATACAAAAACTACCATACAGGAATTTATCTTGCCAACTCATTGCTGTCACTGCACTCCCATATCAATAACCTCTTATCTCATTAATCTAGGAGAAAGCTAAAATAATGTTGGACATTGGAGGAAAATCAGCAGGCCAAAATATGAGACAAAAAAATCAGAAACATTCTGTGAAATCAGGAACAGTTGAGAATGCCTATATCTCATTTACATGCACACATACATACACTCATAGGTTCATAGGTTCATAGGTGTGTACTAGGCTAATGGCCCTGGAGCCTTTACAAGCATAGCCCATAGGATTACCCTGGCATTGTACCACCTGACCTTAGTTCCCAGTACCTCTGTCAACTAGAGCCACTGGAGTGATCCCTGGGATGAATTTTCTATTTCCCATCCACTCATCAAGATTTCTGTTGAAGAGTGTCAGTGAGGTGCTCTGTTTGATATGTATGGGAAGTCTATTCCATAACATGGGCAGTCTCTGGGTTATGAACCTGTCCCTCCAGCATTTTCTGTTGATTGTAGTAATAAGGTTGAGATCTCTGGAGTGTGTGGTGTGGAGGGGTTGGGATTTCTTTAGATGTAGCATTTCTAACATAGCCGGGTCAGACATGGCTTTGTAAATCAAGCAGAGATCACCTCTAAGTAGGCGATATGAGACAGGGAAAAGTTGGAGTTTTTTGATTCTCTCCATATAGAACAAGTGTTTAAGGCCTAGGATCCTCTTAGTGAGGTAATTTTGCAGCCTCTCCAGTTGTTGCAATTGTCTAGTGAGGCATATGCCAAATGGGGCATTGTACTCAATGATTGGACTAATGAGGGAAGAGTAGAGGGAGACAACGACCTCTTTCTTCCTGGATGCAAAAGCCTTACTAATGAGATGTGCCACATAGAAGGACTTTCTGACCACAGTGGCAATGTGGTGGCCAAAAGATAGGTTGCTGTCAACTTGTATTCCCAGATCTCTTATAACACCTTCTGTGTTTAGTGAACTACCATCGATGTGGTAATTCAAGGGAACCAGGTTTTTCCCAAAGGAGATGGCGACACATTTTTTGGCATTGAGCTTAAGACCATGGTTCTGACAGCAGTTGTTGGTCTCATTGAGGCTTCTCTGTAGGATGTCAACATCACTTGGGGAGTTAATAATAGCTCCCAACTTTTTATCTACTTTGGAGGGTGCTGCAACACTTTTTTCCTATTTCCATAGGAATTGCTTTGTCTGTTCATTAGTTAATAATAGCTCCCAACTTGCAATCTTCTGTGAACTTTGTCAGCCAGAGTCCCTTCATGTTGGCCTGGACTCAGAGAAGTAGATATCAAACAGGAGAAGACCCAGGACTGAATCCTGTGGGACTCCACTCTTGACTGGTCGGCAGTCTGACTTGGGGTTAGCTACCTTCACACTGTGGGTTCTATCTGTGAACCAGTTTGCAACCCACCTAGTGATATATGGGTTGATGCTTAGTGAGCTTTTCTATGATTCCGGAGTTGGGAATGGTATCTAAGGCCGTGGCCAGATCAAGGTAGGCTGTATGAACCACCTTGCCTTCATCCACAACTCTGGTGACTGACTCAAAGAAGTCCACCAGGTTGAGCAGGCATGATCTACCCTTCACAAACCAAACTGTGTGGGATCCAGAGTTTGTAGATTCCCTATATCCTTGTTTATTAGGTCCATGATGATGTGTTCCATAGGTTTGCATATCAAACTCAACAGGCTAATGGGGCGATAGTTCCCAGGGTCTGTAGTCACTTCTCCTTTGTGGAGAGGAATGACTGTAGCAGTGCGCCATTCAGTAGGGACAAAGCCTGAGGTGAGGCTGTGATTAAACAGGCCACAAAGGTGAGGTGCCAGTTCACTCTGTAGTTCATGTAGAACACAGCCAGTGATATTGTCAGGTCCCATAGAGGCTGTATTCTTGGCCTTGGACAGTGCTGTTTTAACCTGTGCAGCAGTAAAACTGGGTGCCTGGAAATCTACTGGTATTGTGATTGGTCTTTTGGGGGGAGGGGTAAAGTTGGCACTGAATCTGTCGTCCAGTATATTGGCAATATCTGTTGGCTCGGTATAGGAGGTACCATTGTGCAGTAGCTCAGAGCAAATCTGGGTATTGCCGTGGAGATTCTTTACATAACTATTAAAGGCCTTGTGGTTGTCTTTACTATCTGCTGCAATTCTGTTTTCATAGCTAGCTTTAGAGGATTTGATGAGGGATCTCAACTTTTTGTTGAGGCTAATAAGGGAGTTTTTCCAGTCCTGGGACTTCACCTTATTCCGCATCAGTTTCCTCCTTCTGTTGTAGAGTTTGTTTATGGCAGGGGACCACCAGATTGGCTTCCTTTTTTTGGAGGTGAGCATCTTGGTTCTAATGGGTATGGTGAGATGCATGCATTTGTGTACGTCTTCATACAGTGCAGTGGTGTATGATTCGGTGGTCATGTAAATGTTCTCCATTTGCATGGGTGCCGTGAAGTTAGCCACCTCTGTTTTTTGGAGTCCATAGTTAGCTTTGGGGAAGTTTTTCATGGCAGTTACCTTTGCAGGGGAGTGGGAGGGATCTGGATTTCCAAGGTGATTAGTTTGGGTTCCTATTAGATGACTGAAGACGCATTCTATCGAATGCGACTTGTCGAACTTAAAAACAATGAAAAGGCAAAATAGTGAAGTGGGAAAGAATTTGCGTGGCCACTTCCATTACTTTGCCATTTTTGGCACTGTAGTGTGATCTCAGAGTTGGTATATTTAAGTAAGGGGGTGTGGGGAGGCGAAGCCCTCCACTTTATGTATTCTTTCAATTTTTTTCTTTTTTTTTTTTTGGAACAGCAATTTTTTTTCCCATGGAAAAAAATCGCTGTTCTGAGCTTTCAAGATTGTAAGCTTTTGCTTACATGGGGTCGATTATTCATAATTTGCTTTTTTAAGTGTTTGATGATATAATATAGACCCATTAGTTTGTAGTTGGATCTAAACAGGGAGGAGTTGACTATTGGTGTAGCGCAATGGTCACCTATGTTAGTAATGACCGGATCAAGGATGTTGCTCCCTCTAGTGGGGGTAAGAATGAGCTGGTCCAGGGCATTGGAATTAATAAATTCCATGAAATGTTTGGCAAGTGTATTGGTACATGAGTACTTTTCCCAGTTAATGGAGGGGTAGTTGAAGTTGCCCAGTATGAGAGTGTTAGGTTGGACCCTAATATTCTCCAGGGTGTATAGGAACGTGGACTGTGAGTCTTGGGACATGGTTGGGGACCTATAGCAGGCTATGACCTGAATCACTTTCTTACCCAATGTTAGCTGCACCTGAAGTATCTCTGATGCGTTATGTTGGACTACCAGTCTGGAGGTGTGTGCATCCTTTATGAATATGGAAACACTACCACCTTTGGAGCTTCGGTCCAAGTTCTGGGGCAGAAAGTTATGGAATGAGTTATAGCCTGGTAGTACAGGGGTGGTTTCTGCTGCCTTAAACCAGGTCTCTGTCACAGCACAAATATCGATGTTCTCTATTTTAAGGAGTGCTTTGATTTAGTGCATTTTGAGATTTAGACTTCTAGCATTGAGAAGCATGACCCTCAGGTTGTATTTGTTTGTAGCTTTTACGGTGGTAATTTGGTCTTTGGAACACCACCTAAAAAAAGGCACTATAAGGGTGGCAAGAGCCTTGTTCAGTATCCGGCAGCCCAGGGGTGACATATGCAGACCATCTCTGGCAAAGCATTGAGGTCTGTCAATCATGTCATCCCAGACAGACAGATACTGGATCCCCTTAGAATGACACCAGAAACTTAGCCAATTGTTGTAATCAATCATTTTCTGCTAGTACTGTGGTATAATTCTGGGTGATAGCAGGATGCTGCTCAGGGCTAGGGTCATACCCGCCTGGGCTACATAATCCGAGAGCTCCTCCATGTCTCTTTTCATATAATCCAGTGAGGTATGTCAGGTCATTCACATCCACATGTACAATGACAGAGTCATATTTGTACCTGTTGTTGAGGGACCTGAGTGCATGCATTATGTGGTGGATCCTGTCACTTTGCAGGCAGTTGACTGTTATTTTCTCCTTATTCAACCTAGTGAGTGGGACATTGGTGTGCTTCACTATTGAGTCACCTATGACTAGTATGTTGGGCATCCTGTTTTGCATTAGGGGCTTTGGTTGAGTGGCACACTGTTTAGGAGAGTTATGTGTCTCATGATTAGTGTTGTGTTGTGGTGGTCAAGTGCATTTCTGCCTTGGAGGTCTCTGCTGTTTGGGTAGATTTTTATTGAAAGCCTACACAAAGGTGGGTGTGTGGTTTGTGTTTTTATGTGAAGGCAGTGCTGGTCTGTGTTCTGGAGGGCTATGTGTTCCATGTGGTGTGGTGCAAGTGTTGACCTTCTTCTCTTGACCAGCTATTCCGGTCTTGGCTGGAGAGTGTGTGGCTTCCAATTTGGATATATAAGTGCATCTCTTGCAAGTCTGAGTGTTGGGAGGTAAGAGGAGAGGGTTGTCAGTGTACATGAGGCAGTTGTTACACTGCCTCAGGATGTCCAAGTTCACTAGGTTAATGGAGAAAGCACAGGAAGCAGACCTTTAGACATGTCTGGAGGGGTGGGCATTAATAATAAGTACTGGAGCTGTTTCCTTGTAGAACATTTAGTACTGGTAGCACTTTTGTGGGCTACAATAATTGCTACAACATGTCTGGTAAAGTGCTAGACTAATAAGCTAGTAAAAGTGCAGGAAAGGAGAGAACTAGCAGATCTAAGGGAAAAATTGAAGAGCAGGCTTTTTGGCACCGCTCAGAAGCTTACAAACAATCCTGGATACAGCAAATCTGTATTTGGACTAGACTAGTTACAGGAAAGGCGGGAAACAAATGCAAATGCAGGCACACACACTTATTACTTCTGACCTTTTTTTATATTCTGGCATTAGCAAGGATGCTACTTTAAACAAGTTCTATGCTTAATAAATAAAAAAGTAAAAAAAAAAAAAAAAAAACTACTTACCATGCTCTTTCACCTGTACTCATACAGTTACTTCCTTTATTTAAGCCTGAGTCACATGACACAGTCTGCTTCATGTCGCAGTCTGGGAACATCTTTGTTAAGTGATGCTTTTGACATCCTCATCAAAAGCATGAAAGAGCTCCTGCTCCTCGGATTGGTGGAGTTAGTTTGCAGACCAGTGAGCAGACTAAACTATTTTGTTTTTTTAAAACATTGTTGGATTTTCTGAGAACTGCAAGCTCTCATGCACAGAGTTCCAAGAACCAGGAATTAAACAGGAAGTCATGTCAATTTGCTGAATCTATAAGGAATATTTTTTTCATTTAAATGAGGAGGGGGGCTGTAGCCCAGCAGTTAATGTCACTTGCCTCCCCTGAGCAGATGGCATTCACCATTAGTGGTACAGCATTGCTGCCTTTTGATTCCATGGCTTTCTCCACCCAAGTGTGGATACTCCAATGGCCACAGCTGATCCAGTTATAACTCCATTGTGGAGACCCCCCAATGGGCCAACCAATCTGGGTCCCTCAGCTTCATGCCATTCCTATCCACTTTGCCTTACTAAATGCACTGTCTAGCCATGATCATGGCATGGTTGTGAACATTAACCTTCTTCTGTCTTCATATACAAGGGGTCCATAACAGGGTTCCCATTCACACCCCCAAAGGACTATGCTATCCATTGTACAGATGCCTCCAGTCCTAATACCACAGGGCAGCATGCCACACCTGGCCAGTGTTCACATTGTGAGTAAAACCAGAAGATGTGATCCCTAACTCTACCCAACTTCCTAGCCATGTGCAAGGCTGCCACATCCACCTCCCACAATCCTTGTCACTGTACCTCATCTATGCAAATGATGATGACTGTGTACTGCCCAATCCTTTGGGTTGTGCAATATAGTAACAGCACAGTGTGGCCAGTGAAAGCAGTGTAAGGCAGAGCTTGTGTCAATGTGTGCTTCAGTTTTATTCAGTGCTTTCCATGATATGGCCCATACTTTTGGACTAGACACTGCCTCTTTGGTTTTACTGATATTTACTGTGCCTGTCTCTACCTCACATCAGGTACTATTGCAGCTGGTTCCTCCAATGATTCCTTATCTGACTCCTCCTCTGCTTCTGCCACAGTAAAGGGGAAGGTACGTGGGGGGGGGGGGGCAGTGGACCCATTATATCTGCACATTCCCCTAGACTATTGAACAACTCCTGCAGCAATTTTTGGGAAGGAGCATTAGACACCAGGGATAACTCTTACATTGTGCCTTAAGGGCACTTAAAGATGAAAATCATGGGGGAAACACTAGACACCAGGGCTGACTCTTTTCCAACATTCCTCAAAGGCACTTAACAGAGATATGAGTCAGGGGAAACACTAGATACCAGGGATAACTCATATCATGCCTTAAGGGCACTTAACAAAGTTGTGGGTCATGGAGGGGCATGATCTGGTGCCTGTCAGCCTGAGACAATATGCTCGACAAGCCACGTTGCTTGACTATTTAGAGTATTGCTGGTGTCTACCTAATAATCCCTTCTGAACCACACTGACTTTCCTTTTTGTTTTGTTTTATGAGTTTCCTTTGGGCATGTTGCTAAAGCGTTATCCCTTGTATCTAGTGCTTTGATTGAGTGCATTTTGAGATTTAGACTTCTAGCATTGAGAAGCATGACCCTCAGGTTGTATTTGTTTGTAGCTGTTACGGTGGTAATTTGGTCTTTGGAACACCACCTAAAAAAAGGCACTATAAGGGTGGCAAGAGCCTTGTTCAGTATCCGGAAGCCCAGGGGTGACATATGCAGACCATCTCTGGCAAAGCATTGAGGTCTGTCAATCATGTCATCCCAGGCAGACAGATACTGGATCCCTTTAGAATGACACCAGAAACTTAGCCAATTGTTGTAATCAATCATTTTCTGCTAGTACTGTGGTATAATTCTGGGTGATAGCAGGATGCTGCTCAGGGCTAGGGTCATACCCGCCTGGGCTACATAATCCGAGAGCTCCTCCATGTCTCTTTTCATATAATCCAGTGAGGTATGTCAGGTCATTCACATCCACATGTACAATGACAGAGTCATATTTGTACCTGTTGTTGAGGGACCTGAGTGCATGCATTATGTGGTGGATCCTGTCACTTTACAGGCAGCTGACTGTTATTTTCTCCTTATTCAACCTAGTGAGTGGGACATTGGTGTGCTTCACTATTGAGTCACCTATGACTAGTATGTTGGGCATCCTGTTTTGCATTAGGGGCTTTGGTTGAGTGGCACACTGTTTAGGAGAGTTATGTGTCTCATGATTAGTGTTGTGTTGTGGTGGTCAAGTGCATTTCTGCCTTGGAGGTCTCTGCTGTTTGGGTAGATTTTTATTGAAAGCCTACGCAAAGGTGGGTGCGTGGTTTGTGTTTTTATGTGAAGGCAGTGCTGGTCTATGTTCTGGAGGGCTATGTGTTCCATGTGGTGTGGTGCAAGTGTTGACCTTCTTCTCTTGACCAGCTATTCCGGTCTTGGCTGGAGAGTGTGTGGCTTCCAATTTGGATATATAAGTGCATCTCTTGCAAGTCTGAGTGTTGGGAGGTAAGAGGAGAGGGTTGTCAGTGTACATGAGGCAGTTGTTACACTGCCTCAGGATGTCCAAGTTCACTAGGTTAATGGAGAAAGCACAGGAAGCAGACCTTTAGACATGTCTGGAGGGGTGGGCATTAATAATAAGTACTGGAGCTGTTTCCTTGTAGAACATTTAGTACTGGTAGCACTTTTGTGGGCTACAATAATTGTTACAACATGTCTGGTAAAGTGCTAGACTAATAAGCTAGTAAAAGTGCAGGAAAGGAGAGAACTAGCAGATCTAAGTGAAAAATTGAAGAGCAGGCTTTTTGGTACCGCTCAGAAGCTTACAAACAATCCTGGATACAGCAAATCTGTATTTGGACTAGACTAGTTACAGGAAAGGCGGGAAACAAACGCAAATGCAGGCACACACACTTATTACTTCTGACCTTTTTTTATATTCTGGCATTAGCAAGGATGCTACTTTAAACAAGTTCTATGCTTAATAAATAAAAAAGTAAAAAAAAAAAAAAAAAAAAAACTACTTACCATGCTCTTTCACCTGTACTCATACAGTTACTTCCTTTATTTAAGCCTGAGTCACATGACACAGTCTGCTTCATGTCGCAGTCTGGGAAGATCTTTGTTAAGTGATGCTTTTGACATCCTCATCAAAAGCATGAAAGAGCTCCTGCTCCTCGGATTGGTGGAGTTAGTTTGCAGACCAGTGAGCAGACTAAACTATTTTTGTTTTTTTAAAACATTGTTGGATTTTCTGAGAACTGCAAGCTCTCATGCACAGAGTTCCAAGAACCAGGAATTAAACAGGAAGTCATGTCAATTTGCTGAATCTATAAGGAATATTTTTTTCATTTAAATGAGGAGGGGGGCTGTAGCCCAGCAGTTAATGTCACTTGCCTCCCCTGAGCAGATGGCATTCACCATTAGTGGTACAGCATTGCTGCCTTTTGATTCCATGGCTTTCTCCACCCAAGTGTGGATACTCCAATGGCCACAGCTGATCCAGTTATAACTCCATTGTGGAGACCCCCCAATGGGCCAACCAATCTGGGTCCCTCAGCTTCATGCCATTCCTATCCACTTTGCCTTACTAAATGCACTGTCTAGCCATGATCATGGCATGGTTGTGAACATTAACCTTCTTCTGTCTTCATATACAAGGGGTCCATAACAGGGTTCCCATTCACACCCCCAAAGGACTATGCTATCCATTGTACAGATGCCTCCAGTCCTAATACCACAGGGCAGCATGCCACACCTGGCCAGTGTTCACATTGTGAGTAAAACCAGAAGATGTGATCCCTAACTCTACCCAACTTCCTAGCCATGTGCAAGGCTGCCACATCCACCTCCCACAGTCCTTGTCACTGTACCTCATCTATGCAAATGATGATGACTGTGTACTGCCCAATCCTTTGGGTTGTGCAATATAGTAACAGCACAGTGTGGCCAGTGAAAGCAGTGTAAGGCAGAGCTTGTGTCAATGTGTGCTTCAGTTTTATTCAGTGCTGTCCATGATATGGCCCATACTTTTGGACTAGACACTGCCTCTTTGGTTTTACTGATATTTACTGTGCCTGTCTCTACCTCACATCAGGTACTATTGCAGCTGGTTCCTCCAATGATTCCTTATCTGACTCCTCCTCTGCTTCTGCCACAGTAAAGGGGAAGGTACGTGGGGGGGGGGCAGTGGACCCATTATATCTGCACATTCCCCTAGACTATTGAACAACTCCTGCAGCAATTTTTGGGAAGGAGCATTAGACACCAGGGATAACTCTTACATTGTGCCTTAAGGGCACTTAAAGATGGAAATCATGGGGGAAACACTAGATACCAGGACTGACTCTTTTCCAACATTCCTCAAAGGCACTTAACAGAGATATGAGTCAGGGGAAACACTAGATACCAGGGATAACTCATATCATGCCTTAAGGGCACTTAACAAAGTTGTGGGTCATGGAGGGGCATGATCTGGTGCCTGTCAGCCTGAGACGACATGCTCGACAAGCCACGTTGCTTGACTATTTAGAGTATTGCTGGTGTCTACCTAATAATCCCTTCTGAACCACACTGACTTTCCTTTTTGTTTTATGAGTTTCCTTTGGGCATGTTGCTAAAGCGTTATCCCTTGTATCTAGTGTTTAACACCTTTAAAGAATACTGGAAAAGAGTCAGCCTGGTATCTAGTGCCCCCCTGCAAGAGACGGCTTGCACCTGTCACCCCTAGGCTTTTGAATACTGGCCAAAGCTCTTGCTGCCCCCATAATGCCTTTTTTAGGCAAGGCGCAAAAGTCAAACCCACCTCTGTAAACAGCACAATTAACAAAAAACTGAGGGTTATGCTATTCAATGTCAGGAGTTTAAATCTCAAAATACACACGCTCGAAGCACTCCTCAGTATGGAGAATGTCGACATCTGTGCAGTAACTGAAACCGGGTTCAAGGCCCTAGAAAGCACCCCAGCACTACCTGGCTACAACTCATACCACACATTTCTGTTACAGAACATGGACCGAAACACAAAAGGAGGGGGTGTATCCATATTCATCAAGGATACCTACACCTCCAGGTTAGTGGCGCAGCATGATACCTCTGAGATCATCCATGTGCAACCTAACATCAGGTAAATCTGCAATGCGAATTGTGGCCTGCTACAGATCACCCTCCATGACCCAGGACCACCACTCCACCTTTCTGGATACACTGGAAAACATGAAGGTCCTACTGAACACCCTGATATTGGGCAATTTCAATTACCCTACCATTCACTGGGAAAACTACTAAAGTACAAACTCCCAGGCCCAGCGTTTCCTGGAATTCATCAACTCAAATGCCCTGGATTAGCTGGTAAACTCCCCTACTGGAGGTGAAAACATATTGGACCTGGTCATCACCAACATGGGCAACAGGTGTTCCACACCAGAGGTCAACCCTTTACTGGTTAGATCAGACCATAACCTAATCACTCTGGATGTCCACACCCCACCACCACCCCCAACTAAGGAAACCACAGTAAAAAACTTTTTTAAAGCAAACTTCACCCTACTTAAGACAGAGGTGGTAAGTTTCACAGCCCCCATGCTAAAGGATAACACTGCCCAAGATGCAGAAACCTTTACAAATGCACTCAATGAGCACCTACAAGGATGCATGGATTGTGCCATCCCTAGCAAAACCAAGACTCACTCCTCTAAGAAAAGGAAACCAGTTTGGTGGACCCCTCCATAAACAGGCTATACAATAGAAGGAGGAAACTAGTTAAAAAAAAAGCAAATCCCAAGAAGGAAAGACATCCCTGATTAGTATCAGTAAGAAACTAAGGTCCCTCATGAAACCATCCAAGGCTAACTTAGAAAGAAAAATAGCCAAGGGTTCAAAAGATAACCACAAAGCCTTCTTTAGCTAGGTTAAGAATCTAAGTGGCAACTCACAGATATGTACTAAACTAGTGCAAAATAGCACAAAATATACTGAACCTACTGATATATACTGGCAGACAGATTCAATATAAACTTCACCCCCCCTCTCACCTCCAAAAGAGCCACAACAATATTGGAAAAGTGTAGTATCCCAAAAATCACAGATGCACAGGTGAAAACTGCCCTTTCAAAAGCCAAAAACACAGTGTCAATGGGATCAGATGGCGTCCCAGGATGCGTCTTGCACAAACTACAGAACGAACTAAACACCGACCTAAACACGCTGTTCAACCTCAGCCTCTCCACAGGCTATGTGACTATAGAATGGTGCACAGCAATGGTTATTCCTCTCCACAAAGGAGGAGCCACAACTGACCCTGGTAACTATCGCCCCATAAGCCTGTCTAGCCTGGACTGCAAGGCTATGGAGCGCATCATCATGGAACTCATTAACAACAAAACATTGGGAACCTCCAAACACTTGACCTGACCCAGTTCGGCTTTGTTAAGGGAAGATCATGCCTACTAAACCTGGTTGACTTCTTCGAGATAGTCGCCAAGGCCATAGACGAGGGAAAGGTGGTTCACACAGCCTACCTTGACCTCGCCAAGGCTTTTGATACCATTCCCCACTCGGGTATTATAGAAAAACTCACCAGCCTGAACATAAACCCCTACATCAAGAGATGGGTTACCAACTGGCTTACAGACAGAACTCACACTGTAAGAATAGCAGGCTACAGGTCCGACTCTAAACCAGTCACAAGTGGTGTCCCACAAGGCTTGGTCCTGGGATCCCTACTGTTCGGCATATACTTCTCAGAAGTACAGGCAAACACAGGAGGACTATGGCTAACCAAGTTCACTGATGACTATAGAGTCACCTATTACTAGTGTGTTAGGTATGTTATTTCGCCTTAAGGGCTGTGATTGTGTGGCACACTGATTTTGTGTTTTATGTGTTGTCTGGTTTATGACGGGAGGAGCAGGTTGTTTGGGTATCTGCTTTAGAAGTCTCTGATGCTTTTGCAGGTTTTTATTTAGAGCTCCAAGTATGATTTTATGTATTTATATGTATTTTTTGCCAGTGCTGTTTTAGTAGGTCTGTGTGCGGCTGGAGGTGTGGTGCAAGTGTTAACCTTTTCCTCTTGACTGTCTGTTCCAGTCTTGGGTGGAGACAGCTTAGCTTCCAGTTCGGCTGTATAATTGCATCTGTCGCATATGTTAGTGTTTTGTGGTAGGAGGAGAGGGTTGTCTGTGTACATGAGGCATTTGTAACATTGCCTCAGGATACCCAGATTCACCAACTGGACTGGAGAGTACACCTGAAATTGCCCTTTGGTCATGCGTGAATAGTAGGGTGAGCTGCTTAGTCACTTGGTTGGTGAGGGGTGAATAAAGAGCCTTGCCCTGCTGGACAATCAGTGTCAGGGTATATTAATGCTTGCTATTAGGTCTGAGCAAGGGCTGGGCTGTAGGATTTTTTTCTGAGTGTTTACGTTGAGAATTAGACTAGTTTCAAGGGAAAAATTCTAATCGTACTTTATATGGGACTGATGCTCAGTCTTAAGATTAAATTCTGAGATTACATTTTTGAAGAAAATTGTGTGTGCGTGTGTGTGCGTGTGTGTGTGTGTGCGTGTGCGTGTGTGTGCGTGTGTGTGTGTGTGTGTGTGTGTGTGTGTGTGTGTGTGTGTGTGTGTGTGTGTGTGTGTGTGTGTACGCATTTTAATTTTTAGCTCTGAGTTGCAACAGTTTGGAGGCAATAATAATGAGGAACATTGAAGCATAGCACCCTGCATGAGGGTGTGGAAGACTTTATACCCACCCCTCTACAGAGAATGAGTATTTTTTATGCTGTTTATTAACAGATTTTTGAGATTTGATACTTAGTTCTACATCTAGTGCATCTAATCTGAATACCTACTTTGTTTAAAAAGTATGTGATATTCTATGCCCCCTGTGGAAAAAAAAAATAATGAAAAAAGAAAACAAAAAACATTCACTGCTAGTTGCTCTCCTGATGATGCTCCTAGGCTTGCCATGGGGATTTTTACAGTGACAGATTTGGACGGGTTTGGCAAGTGTCTAGAGTCCACACTTGGCTTACTGGTGTTCTTCCAGGTCAGTAATTCTATATTTTAGACATTTGAATAGACAACAATCAACTAGTTAGATGCTTTGTTAGGACTGAGAGAACTGTATTCTTGTTGCTGTGTAATGAGAGATATATAATGCCACCACTGTCTCTAAAAAGCATGACGTGCGGCTATTTTATTGACTGATTCTTTTGTTTTTTATTTTTTCTTTTAGCAGCGGTAAGCTTCAGTTACCACTACAAAAAAAGGTTCATTTAACACATAGCTTTAAAATGCTCAAACTTTCTGCCACTGAGATATTAGTGGCAAGTTCAAAAAATTATACCTCCTCCCTCAAAATAATATCCTTCAGTTTTGCATTCCTGCAGCAAATGGTAATATGTTATTCTCCACTGAGGAATGCAAAAGATGCAATCACTTAAGGACTATACATACTGTGACTGACAGAAATGTGTACACAGCATGGACACAGGATATCTTCACCTGTTTTGTGCAAAGACATACATCAGACAAAAAGATGGCCTTTGTACAACAGGGTTATTTGATAAAAGTAGATATTATATATTTTTAAATAACTGTAGTATGGTAAATACTACTACTACTAATTATCACCCAGACATGGGGGGGGGGGTGAATTAGAACCTAATTCTTCTCTCAGAGACATTTTTCTCAGCAGACATGGTTAAATCTTTTCACCCTTGGTCAGGCAATAAATGTCAGTGTGCTGTATCCCTAAAGTTCTTGATATCTCCTTAAAGCCAGTTTTATCTCATGACCCTGATCTAGCATTTTGTTACTGCACTTGATTTTTTTAATTAAAAGAAATGTGCATTCATGTACAAACAACATTTGATGAGTTACTGATAATTTGATAGATTTTCCTATACCACACATAATCCCTGTATTAGGACTTTTAGTGTAGCTTTAGAACTCAAATCATTGACCTTTAAGAATATTATATTTATGTGGTTTATCCCACTTCTTCAGTTGCAGTTGTTATTTATTACACACACACACACACACACACACACACACACACACACACACACACACACATACAGATATATACATATATATATATATATATATATATATATATATATATATATATATATATGCATACATATACATACATATGGGTCTATTTCAATTCATCAAAATTACACTTTACAAAACTTAAATAAGCGATCCCACTTCAGCGAAAGTGTGTTTAAATGAAAACACACTTTCGAAAAACTCAGTACACCAAGTAGTTGTAGATTGCAGTACAGTGAGGATAAGAGAATATCCCCTTCTCCCACTACAATGTGATCTCGGAGTTAGTATATATAAGTAGCAGGGGTGTGGGGGGCACAGCTCCCCACATGGCAGGTGCAGGAGGGCTTGCCCCACTGCATAAATGCGTTTGTTTAATTTTTTTTTGTGTGTGTGTTTTTTTGTTTTTATTCTGTGTACTGAGTTTTGCAAAGATGCGTTTTCATTTAAATGCCCTTTTGCCAAAGTGGGATCACTTATTTAAGTTTCAGTAAAGTGCAATTTTGATGGGTCGAAGTAGACCCACACACACACACACACACACACACACATATATATATATATATATATATAGATACATACACACATATACATATATACATATACTCAGGAAAAAAAAACTTTCTATGGCTGTCCTGTAGCTATATTATGAACAACAAAAAAGAAAGCTGTAGAAGATTTTACTAGTTCTGATCTTTCAGGAGTCAGGGTTATATCCATACTTTGTAAAAGTTTAAAAATGTACTTAAGAGAGGATAGGATACTGCAAGAGAAAAGACAAAGCGTGTTTGAAGACTCCTAGGCCTTGAATGCTCACACACGCATGACATATTACTATTCTGAAATGGCTTCTTCTATATATTAGAAAGGGAAATAAACTTATTAATATGAAAAAAAGAAATGTACCCAGAGAAGTGGCTAATGTAGACGTCAGGGAGCATTATATATAGATAACTATACTGTTTTAAAACAGAAATCTAGCACTTATAGAATTTGCACATGCATTTTCATAATATGTCATTTGAATATTTGTGTAGAAATTACAGGTCATTGATGATTAATGCAGGACAATAATTTATTTAAGCACTGCACGGGGAGTATGTGAAGACATCAGTCACTGTATGGTTACCATAAAACTATACTGCTCAGTTTTTATTTAAGCACATTTGTTCTAATACATAGTTCTTTCTACATGTAATAAATTCAGAATAACTACTGTATATCAATATTTCTGCTAATACTTTCTATCAAAGCAGGTGTGAATAACTGTGTGATTCTGTTACACCTACATCCCACTGAAGGGTGTACGAGTCATCAGCTTCAACTGATTCAATAAGTGAAGATTTCATCTGCGTAATGTCTTTGCACTTCAGAATTATATCACTAGCATGACTGATTCATTGGTGCTTGCTGAATAAGACCAATTGTTTTGTCATTTAAAAAGGAACACCATATAAAGCATGATTCTTTAAATACCTACACTCAAGCCCCTCAATGAAAACATCCAAAATGAAAACGTTTTGCTAATATATCCAATATTGATAAACATTTTGACAAAACAACATAGGCATGGAAGAAAATGTTTCCATAAAGTTTGACAGTGCCTATCTGATAACAAGCATTATTAAATTTTGATATCATTTTATTGTTATTCTGTATGTTCAAGCTTAAAGGGGCATATTTCAGGATTTTGCATAACACTGAAGGCAATACAACAGTATGCAAAATTTGCCAGACTATTGAATATTAACACAAGCGAAACAAAATTATGCTTTATGCAAAGGTGACCAGCTGGCCTATCAAGGTCTAGTTAAAGAATTTAAAAACAGATTAAGGTCAAAAGGAGAGGACTAAGCCATCACAGCTGTAGTGCAGATGATTATAGAGGCCAGATCACATTTGGAGATTAATAAGGAGAGAGTAATCTGTAAATCCTGTAAAGCATTATTTGACATGGACGATCACGTTATCTGAAAAATGTTAAGGGCATGGAATAACACAGTTAATAGAGAAATAACTAAGAAAGATTGGAAAGCCATGTGTCATGCTCCAAACTGTGCAACAATATCCAGAATATTCAGGATCTCTGCATGGAAATATTTTTATAAATATTTGTATTCCCTGGATACTGTAAAGAAAATGTTTTCACATACAGGGGTGCTTATTGGAGATGTGGGCTTTTAGGTCCATGAAACTGGATACATTCTGAGAATGCTTGGAATACAGCTATTTCTGACTACTGTAGTGGAAGCAGTCAAAGTAATAACTGATAAGCACATGCACCCGACTATGGATTTATTTTCCCTGGAAGGCATTTTAGCCGAGGTACCAGGAAGCACCTAATAAATTTTCTTATTTTTTGTGGGACTCCAGTCTGGATTTTACTTGTGGTATTTCTTGCCTCAGCAATTTTTCCAGTTTTTGTTGTTTTTTGTATTATGGATTTATTTTTGTCAGGCTGGGATAAAATACAACCATTATAAAAAAAAAAAAAAATATATATATATATATATATATATATATATATATATATATATATATATATATATATATAGGTCCCTTTCACATGGTCGACATTTCAGAAAGTCGACTTTCATATGGCTGAGACCTCTTCCACAGTGTAGTGCGATCTCGGAGTTGGTATATTTAAGTTACAAGCCCCCCTGCTAACAGTTGAAAGGTAAGTGTTTGGTGTGTATGTGTTTATTTTACATGGTCAGCTTTTTGTGAAAGTTGATCATATGGTCTCTGCCATATGAAAGTCGACTTTCTGAAGAGTCGACCATGTAAAGTAGACCTATATATATATATATATATATATATATATATATATATCATCATCTTCTTTTGGCTGTTCCCATTAGTAGGGGTATATATATAGATATATATATATATATATATATATATATATATATATATATATATATATATATATATATATATATATATATATATATATATATATATATATATATATATATATATATCCTAATGGTTACAAAAAAACGCTAATCAGAGCTTAGAAGCAATAGGTCTGAGATGGGAAAAATATGTAATTAGTAAATGGAATAAATGTAATATATTCTGGGATAACTGGGATTATTGGAGGCATCAGTCATACACTACAGGGTTATTGTATTTCATCATACAGTCATCAGGATGTGGTGAGACTATATAATTATTTGCTTAATTTCCCCAATTTCATACAAACATTATAAAGGTAAGTGTTTGGTGTGTATGTGTTTATTTTACATGGTAAGCTTTTCGAAAGTCGATCATATGGTCTCTGCCATATGAAAGTCGACTTTCTGAAGAGTCGACCATGTAAAGTAGACCTAGATATATATATATATATATATATATATATATATATATATATATATATATATATATATATATATATATATCATCATCATCTTCTTTCGGCTGTTCCCATTAGTAGGGGTATATATATATATATATATATATATATATATATATATATCCTAATGGTTGCAGAAAACACTAACTAGCACATTGAATGAAATTAAAGAATAAGAGCTTAGAAGCAATAGGTCTAAGATGGAAAAAATATGTGATTAGTAAATGGAATAAATGTAATATATTCTGGGATAACTGGGATTATTGGAGGCATCAGTCATACACTACAGGGTTATTGTATTTCATCATACAGTCATCAGGATGTGATGAGACTATATAATTATTTGCTTAATTTCCCCAACTTTCATACAAACATTATAAATTTCTTTGCTAGATTACCTTAATACTGATGTACATAGCTCAGTTGATGTTAGTCACCTACTATTCTTTTTGGTTTCTTGATGGTTTTGTATTTGTATAATTGCTCTCTTTTTTTCTTTCCTTTTTTTAATGCTCTGTTATTGTGAAATAAATTTGACAAGTCATGGAAAACAATTAGCATCCTGGGGTATGTAAATGAGGTAAATCAAGATGGCAGACTGTATAAGAAACATATAAACAGCAAGATGGCAGACTGTATAAGAAACATATAAAGAGCAAGATGGCAGACTGTATAAGAAATGTACAAACAATGCTCCTTGGATCTGCGTATGCCATTGAATTGATCTCTACAGATTCCTCAAGTTCATGCTGTGGAAATTGCAAAAAAATGTTAGGAGTTGCCTCTACATTAGTTAATTTCTATTTCCAACATACACTAATTGCAGCCAGGAGATTCTAAAGGCACCGTATTATCTGTCTGCACTTAAAATATCAGACACTCCATGACACCAATATTGAGTACCACTACTGAGCTGACAGGGATATTATGTAGGGCATAGTGGGCATGTCTCAGCCTCATCTGCAGCCCAGAAGGAGTTATGGAGTACTTGTCTTAGTGGATACCAATGTATGTGCAGCATTAAAGATCACAGAAACCCTGAATAATCCTATTAACAGCTGCATAGAGATCATCTCAAAAAGGCCACCCTGGTGGAATCCCAGCATCAATAGGTTGTACAACAAATGAAAGAAAGTGATGGCAAACATTAAGAGATGCAATGACCAGCAAGGCAAAAAAAAACCCTTATCAACCTAAACAAGCAACTCAGTAGGCTAATAAAGTTCACCAAAGTCAAATTTCTGAGGTAAAATTATCCTCCCAGGCCAAGGATAATCGCAAAGCTATCTTTAACTATGTCTGTAACCTCAAAGGTAATACACAGTGATGTACTGAATTATAAATGGTTCCACCTATATGGAGCCGGAAAATATAGCAAACGTCTTGGATGACAAATTTAACTCCAAATGTCCATCAGGAAATACCCACATCCATAACTCCTCAACTATCACTAAAGAATAGGTGCTCAAGGCGATTTCTAAAGCCAAGAACACTGCATCAATAAGTCCTGATAATATCCCAGGATGCCTCCTTCATAGCACGAAACATGATTTGGTGGGACCACCAGAAATGCTATTTTACCACAGTCTCTAAACAGGCTTCATGCCAAACAAATGGAGGACTGCAATAGTTATCCCACTGCACAAGGATGGGCCATCCAAGGACTGAAGGAATTATTGACCCATAAGCCTGACAAGCCTAGTATGCAAAGCTATGGAGAGAATAATCACGGATATCTTATATGATAACATAAGGAACCTACAAACACTGGACCCAAATCATTTCAGGTTTGTCAAAGCCAGGCCTTGCTTACTCAGCTTGGTGGATTTCAAGAAGATCACTAAAGTAATGGATGAGGGCAATGTGGAGCATACTGCCTACTTCAATCTGGCCAAGACATGTGACACAATATCCCACTCAGGGATTGTAGAAAAGTTCATTAAACAAGGTATAATCCCCTATATTGCCCACTGGATAGGTAGCTGGCTTATAGACAGTCCCTAAGAAGTTAGAATAGGGGACTCTTCCTCCACAGAAAAAGACAGTTACTAGTGGAGTGCCTCAGGGCTCAGTGCTGGAACTGCTCATGTTTGGCATCTACTTATTTGAGGTCAGAGCTAGTGTCAAGGGGCTCTAGCTGACTATCTTTGAAGATGATTGCAAATTAAGTGCAGTAACTAAATCCCCCACTACACAAATATCCTCTAAGAAGGACTTGACACAGACTAATAACTGCTGCCGGAGTCATGGTTTAAAACTCAGTGCAAAAAAATGTTTCATAGTATCTTTCAGAAAGACAGCTACCCCAGCAAAGTACTACATTAATAACACAACCCTAGGCTTAAACTCTGTAGTCAGGAATTAGGGAAAGCATGCAAACAGTGATTTGGCATTTGACCCTCACGTGCCTACTGTAATGATGAAATGATTCTGTGCTGTACAATTTGTAAGCATGAGTATGGCATCTATATCCACACTTGATATCATTCTGTTGTACTCTGCTCTCATAAGACCAGTCATTGACTACAGTGCCCCCTTCGGTTGTACCTGACTAGGCATATGCAACAACTGGAACATCCTCAGAGATTCATCACAATAAGAATACATGGCATGGAAAACAAGTCCTGTGCAGACCACCTCAAAGCCTTGTCCTTATATCTCGTCTGCTACACTGCCTAGCCTACAAAGTCTTCTCCAGTTCAACCCTAATGGACATGATGCACATCTGTACACCAAATAGCATCAGGATCACTGATTCAGAGACTTAAACCTGGCCTGTAACATAAATAGGACACGCTGGAGGGACTGGTATGTGTCTCAGAGGCTCTCCCCTTTTCTGGAGAGGCTTCCTATTCATGTGAAGCAGAGTTCATCACTGCACTTATTCAAGTGGAACTTGGATCAGTGGTTGCAGAACTGTAAATATAGCCCTGGTCTGACACCTATGTCTCTATTAGAGGGAGGAAGCTTGTAAATGCTCAGCCACCCATGCCCAAGTATATATACCAGCACAAAACTCCGGGAGCCAAAACATTTTCAAATTTAGTGGGAAGCATGGATTCCCTTAAAAATTTCCCTTGGGTTGATATCCTAATATTCTGTTACAATACTATGATACTAGCTATAAAGATCTTCCAGCAACTTATTGAGGGTACCAGTGGAAGTATCTCAGGCATCTGCCTCAAGAATACTCCATCAGTTCCTTGATGCCATGCCGCAACAAATGGGGATGCATATGGGGCTTTCACATAATACAGAGCCAAGAGCCAACACCATGTGAGACTTTAACACATTTCACTGAGGTTCTAGGAGCCATAGACCACACCCACATTGAAATAAATGCCCCATCTGCGGATCTGGAATGGGGTACATACGTCACAAAAGGTATTAGTCAATTAAGTGCCAGGAGATTTCTAATGCACAGGGTATCATTTACAATGTGTGTGCAGGCCACCCAGGCAGTTTCAAAGACTCCCATATAAGGCACATGTGTGACCTCTTTCAACATTTTTCATAGAGTGATTTCCCCCAAGGCCATCTTATTGGTAATGGTGGGTATGTACTGGAACCCTGGATAATGACTACCATTAGACATCCCCCAAAATGAAGCAGAGCAAGGTACAATTCTGCACATTTACTTACTAGGAACATAACTGAATGTGTTTTTGGGTGGCTGAAGCCCCATGTTTTTGCTGTCTGGATTCATCAGGTGGTAGCTTGCTGTATGATCCTGATACCTGTACAAAAGTATTTGCAGTAGGTGTAATGATACATAATATGATGCTGAGGAGGCAGATGCAGCAAGGAGCCCAGCTGCAGGAGGAGGACAATACAGAACATCAGGCAGTGGAGGCAGAGTGAGATGAGGAGTCACTGGGTGAACAGGCTGAAGGAGTTTACTATACTAGATGGAGGTGAGTACAATATGCTATGGTAATGACAACGAGGCAGAGGCTTTCACATAACGTTAGCCTCTAGAAAAGCCTATCATAGGAGATACAACAGACTACAGTAAAATGGCACATGCTAATCTAACACAAGACTGACCATCATGCATAGGCTGCCCAATCTGTGTAACAGGCACAGACAACCCAAGTAACAATGTGCAAAGGACAAGGTGCAGTTACTATTACCTGCAAACGTGAGGAAGGGGGCACATGCATAAATGCCTTTCACAGGGAGGTGTGTGAATACAGAGGAGATGCAGGAGAAAGAGTACAGGTGTGTGCATGGGTTGGAATTAAGGGGGGAAGGCCAGAGGTATCATTGGAATGCTGCTTCAAAGGCTTACTGTGTTAGGCAGTGAGTGTGTGTGTGTGTGTGTGTGTGTGTGTGTGTGTGTGTGTGTGTGTGTGTGTGTGTGTGTGTGTGTGTGTGTGTGTGTGTGTGTGTGTGTGTGTGTGTGTGTGTGAGAGTGTGTGTGTGTGTGTGTGTGTGTGTGTGTGTGTGTGTGTGTGTGTGTGTGTGTGTGTGTGTGTGTAAATACTGTGGCCAGTGGTGATGTGACTGTGTCTGCTGAGACACAGCCTCAGCAATAGGTGCAGTGCTGAATATGGATCTTGTGAACTGGTGTGGTCTTGCCCACTGGTGTTGCCCCTACCAGGAGCAGCACTAGATGTAGCATGTCTCTAGCAAGAGGTTAGTATGCTGTATGACCATGATTGACATCGGTCACCAAATGTGCCACTGCTGTTGACTACCACAACCATGGTGATGTCATCCCCTGGGTGTAGACACCTCTACAACTGATGTAGCAGTGGACTTACTAGCACTGTATGTGCATGGTCTTCTTCACCCATGGCCATATTGACCACCATCTGTTGATGTATGGCAGGAACAGTTTCATGAATGGCTTCTCACGTTTGTAAGGTGATCTTGTGAGACAGCGCACATTCCAGTACGTTATTTAGTTTATCATAACAGTCACACATATGGGACATACCCTCACATAGTTCATCCCACCCAACCGGCATCAGCCTGATCAACTGTGCCATGGCTGTTTTGGTACTACCCTATGCCTCAATGAAGGTCCTTCACTTATGCTGGGTTGTAGCCAGTGATTCACTGACTTCAGGGGAGGAAGGCAGTAACAATGTCTTCACCCAGACCTATTACTCACCCCCCTGTGTGCCTCCTTCTGATCAATGGAACTTCCAGTAGATCCAGATATCTGTCTGGTATGGGGTATGGCACATTACTAAGTGATGGTGTTCCCATTAACTAGTCCTCCCTGTGTGGTGAGTGTTCCCTGTGTGTTGACAGGCATAGAGGCTGTGTCCATGAAATGGATAGGGGATACAGTGGTCACATTCTCTGTGTCCAGTAGTGGTGGCTGGTGACTTCAAATCAAAGGGGGGGCTGCAGGAGTCAGCTGAATGGGTGGGGCCAATGGGAAGGGATGTGGCCAACTAGAAAGGGGCGGAGTTATTCTCAAAACTATAAAAACTGGGACTTTGATTAAATACACTGCCCTGGATGCCAAACCCTCATTATGAAAGCCCAATCAAGAGAAAATGAAGTGAAGAAGAAAAAAAATATTTCAATGCATTGGCTATATGACAGCTTACTTAATATCTAGATGGAAACAAAAAGGTTGTGAGGCATGAAAAAATAAATTACTTTTTAAATACATTACTGGAATGCCGGTCAAAATCAAGTATAAAAAAAACAAGCAGCACTCAACTCAAACCACTTCTCCTTGCACTGCAGTTCTAATTATAATTTATATTCAGCTTTATAAAAGTACCAGGTAATATGATGAAAGTAGCAATCTTTGTGATACCCCCATTTGTAAAATTT
The DNA here is from genome assembly GCF_019279795.1 of Protopterus annectens. Classification (NCBI taxonomy): domain Eukaryota; kingdom Metazoa; phylum Chordata; order Ceratodontiformes; family Protopteridae; genus Protopterus; species Protopterus annectens. Next base: position 1,424,075,946 of record NC_056743.1, read on the forward strand.
TTTTTTATCCAAAAAAGATATGCTGCCTGACAACAACTATCTACTTGTTTCATGGGGAAACATGATCAAAGTAAAAAATGAACAGCAAACAAGAAACAAGCTCAAGATAAATTGCTTAAAGCGTTACTGCACAGGTTATGGACCACACATGATAGATTGACATTCTGTTTAGTTTACTGGTAAAGCCCGCAAAGATGACTACAAGTCTCCAACAAATGTAATGAGCTTCTGAAAATACTGTAATCCTGTCCTTTATTACAAATACTGTCATATGCATTTCAATACCTAAGGTTTATATGTTATCTAATTATGCAAATATTCTCTGCATGGCAACAACAAAAAGGCTTTTAGCATTGATAATTCTTTAACAGTATGCTTATTAAAGCTTACTTGCATCTTACTATCTCAGACAAGCTTACCTGATGGTCATTAAAGCATTGCTACTTAAACACATAGCAACAGACACTGCAACAACATGCATTTTCTGAATAACAAGAAGCATAAATCAATATTATAAAAATATGACAGAAAACCAGAACATTCTGCAAAACCAAGGACAGATGAAAAACCACTGTAGTGCTTGTATCTACCTGGATGGGGGGACACACTGCACACTTACACTGCATAACTACTCCTTGCCTTGCTTGGACACATCCAGAGTCACTACATGGGAGAGTGGGGTACAACAAGTATGTCACAATTTGAAATGTGTCTGGCTAACGGTGATGGCTCTGACACATTTGTCATACCTCTCAACCTCAGAGCAATAAATCTGGACAAAGCCATAAATAGAAGTGGGACAAAGGACCAAAAATAAGGGCAATTTTTAAATATTGCTCTTATGAACATAAAAAGATAATAGAACGTCTTGCATTAGTATGAATTTTCTGAAGGGTATGAAATCTGAAACATAAATGTCTGTCATTATTTTCTAACTGCAATCTTTAATGATTTGCCACTAATTTGGCAGGAAACCACAATTTTATGAAAAATAGGCCAAAAATGTGATGCATAAATATAAAATAGCCACACAATACAGCTGGAAACCTGCCAAAGAAGGGACACTTTTTAAATATTAGTACTTTTAAGTTGAGCAGCTGACAAAATAAGAGAATCTACATGCATTTCTGAAATAAAAGTAATCTATAACTCTGACCATTACAATTATTTATTAATTGTAAACCCACCACATTTTCTTCCAAAATAACCATTTTGTTAAGGGATTATTAGGGGGAGAGCAACATTTTGAGCTAAAATCAGGGACAGTTGAGAGGGTTGGATATAGTTAATTCTATAAAGCAATTTATTTGCATGTACCTCTCAACCTCATAATGCAGGAAATCTGGACAAGGCCAAATATATTGGGGGAACAAACAAACTGTACTAAAAATGCTCCTGTATAAACTTAGTTGATAGAATAACAGGTCTTGCTTCAACATACATTTTTCTGAAGTGTATGGTTGGAAACTCAATGACTGTCATTATTTAGTGACTTCATTCATAAATGATTTCTCAGAAAACCACAAATTTTATGAGGAACAAACCAAAAATAAGAAGCAAAAATCTATTAATTCTGTGAAAATCTGGACAATTGAGAGGTATAGTTCAGCCAGAGCTGTCTTTGAGTTTGCCGCCCTTCCCCATCACAAAATTGGGTTCCTATTGTGTTGTTGACAGCTTAGGTTGTCGAATGCTTATATACATTGATACCTAAGTGTCAAAAGCTTACAATAGAGAATGGCCACATTATCAAATTCTTTCCTCAGGAAAGAATTTGCATGGCCGTTATCGGGGATTTGCCCTTTCCCCAATGTAGAGCGATCTTGGAGTTGGTATATTTAGTTAGGGGGGGCTGTTGGGGGCTCATCCCCCCACTATGTTTGGGTGTGTTTGTTTATTTTGTTAACGGACGGCCACTCAAATTCTTTCCCGAGGAAAGAATTCTATTATGTGGCTGTTCGCTACTGTAAGCTTTCGATGCTTAGATGTCGATGTTTTAGATTCGACAACATAAGCTGTCGGTGTTATGATATAGATGCACAAAATCATGGTCGAATGGGGCCTCCCCCCTGCAGCCATTCCAATGTCCCATTACTTGGCTATTTCACCCCATTTACCACAAACACTGTAATCTGCATACTGCTTTACTTCTACGATGATTTGGATTTCATTTAAAAGTTTTATTTTACATTTTACAGCACAAACACTAATAGACATCTGCTAAACAAAGCATTGCAGTCTCACAATGAAAATAGACTTAGAATTAAAACTTCTCTGCCCTTGAAACTCACATTCATTGAAACAACATTGAAACCCGCATTCAAAGAAAATACATCTAGCCAGTGGCACATAAAGATTAAATTTGGGCTGTTTTCAAATCATAGGCCCCTTGCACACAAAAAATACATGTGTTCTTTGCTACACCTTCCTGACTGTATTAAATTATATTCCTTGTATAATACAGTACAGTTGTTAGAGGTCATTTTAAATGCATTGTTTTGAACATTTTTCCAGTAAACAAACAAAACGCATGCACCAATAATGACAAAACTGCCCAATTCAGAACATTTCTATCATAAAAGTCTAATCAAACTTCTACAATCCACCAGTATCAGTAAATATGCACAATCTCTGCAGAAGTAAAAGTCATCTAAATAATTCCACATTAAAGAGATCTGTAACTAATGAAGAGGTTGCTGCTAGCAAACAACTTTATATTTCATTGTTTCATCTACAGATAAAGTGCCTGCTGTCCTTGAGAAATAAATTGCCTATGTTGCATTAAAAAAAAGATAAGCTAGTAATATTGCAACAGGGAATGGATGGCAAACTGATAACAGGTTCATAGTTACTAGATATCTCCACCAAACAGAACATTATCAGGACTACAGCATCCACCCCCTTTAAAAGTACAACACAGTACAGTATCAGCAATGCATCTACATACTGTGGGAGTAGAACCCACAGCCTTCTGCATCATAAGCAAGTATTCAACCTGTTATGTTATTAACAATCCAAGCTGACTCAGCATAAACAGCACTAAACCTCTCTTCCCCTGAAGCTCTCAGCTTCTTGTAAAATCCACTCGACACTCAACTGTATCTCTCAACTTTGCAGCCCAAGAAATCTGGAAAAAGCCAAAATTTATTGGGGAGGACAAAGGCCCAAAAACCAGGGACACATTTTAAACATTGCTTGTATAATCATGGAAAGTTGCTAGAATAAAATGCTGCGTTACCACCATGTGTTTCAATGCCAAGTCTTGAACCCAGACCCTGTGCACTACAGTCAAGGCAACATACCACTATGCCAAATCAGCTGTTTTGTGAATGACAGGAAGACTGAAGCTTAAATGGCTATCATTTAGTGAATTCAGTTCTCACCATAGCTCTCAACCTCTTAACACAAAACACCTGGGCAAAGCCAATAATGGGGGAATACAGCCCCCAAACATATTCAGTGAATTCAGTTCTCACCATAGCTCTCAACCATTTAACACAAAAAACATGGACAAAGCCAACAATGGGTGAGTACAAACTCAAAAATAGGGACAAATTTCAAATACTGGTCTTATAAACTTAGAAAATTGCTAGAATAAGAAGTTTTGTGTTACCATGTATTTTCTGAAGAATATGAAGTCTGAAATTCAAATGCCTGTCATTATATAGTGAATTCAATCCTTCACTGATTACAAAACTCCAGAAAACCACATATTTTATAAGGAACAGAACAAAGTTATGTCAAGAATCTAAATGGCAATGCTCAGATCGGCTCTGAACTACAACAGAATGGCATTAAATATACTGATCCTAAGGATATTGCCAATATCCTGGCAGACTGATTTAGTGCCAACTTCACCCCCCTCTCACCCCCTAAAGGGCCAATCTCAATACCAAAAGATTGCCAAATTCCAGTAATTATGGCCACACAGGTAGAAACCGCACTCTCCAAAGCTAAGAACGCAGCATCCATGGGACCAGATGACATCCCAGGCTGTGTACTACATGAACTACAAAATGAACTGGCACCTCACCTAAGTGTCATGTTTAATCATAGCCTCACCTCAGACTTCGTGCCCACTGAGTGGCGCACAGCTACAGTTATCCCACTCCACAAGGGGGGATCCACCTTGGATCCCGGAAACTACCATCCCATCAGTCTGACAACCCTGATCTGCAAGGGCATGGAACGCATTATCATGGAATTTATAAACAAAGACATTGGTAACCTTCAAACACTGGACCTCACCCAGTTTGGGTTTGTGAAGGGCCGATCCTGTCTCCTGAACCTGACTGACTTCTTCGAATCAGTCTCTAGAGCTGTGGACGAGGGTAAGGCGGTCCACACAGCCTATCTGGACCTCGCCAAGTCCTTCGATACCATCCCCCTCTCTGGAATCATAGATAAACTTACTATGCTGGGCATAAATCCCTATGTCACTCGATGGGTTGCCAACTGGCTTACTGACAGAATCCAGACTGTAAAAGTAGCCGACTCCAAATCCAGCTCCAGACAATTGACAAGTGGAGTACCTCCGGGTTCAGTCCTGGGACCACTCTTGTTTGGCATCTACTTCTCTGAAGTACAGGCCAACACTAAGATGACTGAAAACTGGGAGCCATTACTGAATCCCCAAATGATGTGGATATTCTATAAAAGGGCCTTACAGAAACAGATACCTGGTGCCAGAGCCATGGGCTCAAGCTTAATGCCAAGAAATGTATAGTTATCCCCTTTGGAAAAAAACATGTACCCATGAATTACCATATAGGTGGCAGTACACTAAACATCGAAACTGTGATGAGAGACTTAGGGACACAGGTGGACAGTGGCCTCACTTTTCATAACCACATCACCAGAATGGTCAGGAAATCCTTCTATGTGGCACACCTCATCACTAAAGGCTTTTCATCCAGAAAAAAGGAGGTCATTGTCCCACTGTACTCATCCCTCATTTGACCTATTATAGAGTATAATGCCCTGTTTGGTATGTACCTCACAAGACATCTGCAACAGCTGGAAAGGCCACAGAAATACCTCAATAAAAGAATCACAGGCCTAAAGCAGATGCCATATGCTGACCATCTATAAAAACTCTAGCTATACTCAGAGGTGATCTCTGCTTAACATACAAGGCCATGCCAAACCCTGAGCTGTTGGACATGCTCCACTTAAGGAAATCCCAATCCCACAGAGCCACATGCTCCAGGGATCTAAACCTTGTCATCACAATGAACAAAACATGCTGGAGGGATAGGTTCCTGACCCAGAGACTCCCCATACTCTGGAATAGACTGGCAGAGCGCCTCCTTGGCCCTCTTTAAAAGGAACCTTGATGATTGGATGGGAGATAGGAAATTCACCGAGGGGATCATGTCAGTCACCCTGCTAGACAGGGGTCCAGAGAAGTAAATATTGTGGGAAGAAATATCCAGGAATTGTTATGGCTAGGCTTGTATAGGCCCTAGGGCCAATAGCCTAATACCAACCTATGCACCTATGAACCTATGAACAAAAATATGTGGTAAAAATCTGGACAGTTTTCACAAGTGGTGGTGGGTAAGGAATTCAGGCTCTTGCTACCTGTACCCAAGGTATAGGGTTTGAGCCTGAGTAACTACAGGGTTTGAGCCTGAGTAACTCTAGCCACCAGGTATATTTAACTGGGGCATTTCTCACACACACACACACACACACACACACACACACACACACACACACACACACACACACACACACACACACACACATATACTTCCTTGCAGCAGCTTTGTTCATTCCATATCACACAAAATAATGAACCTCTTCCTGGTTCCTGGTGGAGATGAATATTGCCTTGCAGCAGCTTCTTTCATTCAAAATAACAAACCTTTCCAAGAGTGACTGCAGATGTGGCAGTCCAATCCCCTTCCACTTTCTGCACTTACAAACTGTATAAACCTCTGGACATCTGTACACTGATGCCTTCTTTTCTTAATCTGGACTGGTTTAACAGCAGTCTGGATTTACAGAAACTAGTCACCGAGCATGCATGAGCAGTTCTGGGACTTTAACAGAGAGTCAGTCGGACTCACAGCTATGCTATTTTGTAAAATTATTTTTTCTTTCGTTTTACAGCTGGGGGGCTGCAGTCCTGCAGTCTGATAACACGAGCTGCCACTGCAGTCCACAAATATATCGCACCTTAGACTGCACTAGCTCATGTCCACCATCATCCACAGAGACATCAGATCCTCTCATCTCAGGTCATGGTAGTTACACAGTAGCAGTGCCAGATAAAGGATCACTTGTGAGTCCTGTAATGTATAACAAACTGAGTAAGTAACGCCTATTCCCAGACATGTACCGGTAAATGAGATGCTGCAGTAGTAGCTCACCCACAACACAGAGATAAATACAATGCCTTGAGCACAGGTCTATAATGGTGCAACCATTGATGTACCTATATAACCCAATATTAACAAGTAGGGCAAAAACAAAATGGCTGTGGAGAACCTACATGTGCTACTTAAGAGAAATAGTTGTACATACCTGGGGCATCTTCGGTAGATATTCTTTGTGCCTGATGCACCTCTGTGTTGACCTGCAGCACCACACTGTGTGACCTATCAGAGATGTTAGTGCCCCTGAGGGACACCAGAAACTCCTCCATCTCTGTAGGGGGTAGTTCAACCCACCACCCTCCACCCATTAACCTATCTTCCCATGATAGGTGGACAGCCTATTTCTGTGTGGCATATATCACTCGGTCTGCTTTAGCACATGTTATTTGAGTGGTCATGGCCAGTGAGTACATTTATAGCCACTAAGATGACTTTGCAGCCATGGGCATGGTAAGCATGGTCAGCTGAATTCAAGCCAAATATCTATCCACCATGGAGCCAGAGGCTATTAGCATGTGAGAAACTGGCTTTTCATGAGGTTTTCTCAGAAGAACCTTTGGCATGCTTCCTTTTTGATGTCTACTTAGACAGTGATCTGTAAGTATGGAAAACACTGGTATCAACATTATGATTGGCTGTGGATCACATATCCTCATACAACACCTACCCTGAGCAGATACACATTGTTGCCTGTGCATCAGACTTTCCCATGTGCCTAACCAGGCTGTGCATCAAATGTAAACCAGGTATCAGTAATGTGCAAATTGCCCATCTTGCTCAACAGCTTTAATACTGCAACTCTCCTGGACACAGCCAATGTGAACTGTCATTATGATAACCAGTTTGGGAAATATGGTGGACTTCTACAGAGTAAACCAGTCAGGTTATTTAACACACAAGTAGTACAGCCCAAGTCTGAATGATTTGCAGAGATGACATGAAAAAGTGCAGATGAGCATATTTCCTTTTAAATCTAACAATCCTTCTGCACAGCAATCACAAACTTTAATTACTTCTTCTGGTCAGCTTTGTTATAAGCTCTTAAAAGTTGCTACAGCTGTAAATGTGGCAAACTAACAAAAGCAAGTTTAAAAGCGCAGTATTAAAGTGCAATCGTTATGCCTGTTAAGCTGTAGAAGTTTGGACTTACCTAACTGAAGGTGACTCAGGTGTTGTAACTCAACAATTTGTTGGGTTTAGTGATGATACTGCTGCATGGCTGCTTCAGTAATGCAGTAATGAGGAGAGCTTTCCCTCATGTTTATATTCTGCTAATTTGGTGTCTGGGCATGATGATTATACAAACGAGGGTTCGACATGCACAAGATTCTGAATCTCTCAGTTTTCACATTGTGCACACGGCTAAACTTCACTTTGCTTTCCCTGCTGCATTGTGCACAGAGATGCGCAGCGTATAGCTCTCATGGGATATCTACAGTTCCAGTCAACACATACTATACAATGCATAGTTCACTGCCACCACAGTCCAAGAAGCTGGGCTCTCATATTCCAGACCTCAAACTTTTATGTTCTTCCATTATCATAAACCACTTATTTTGGACTTTTCACCACAGTTTACACAAATGAGTTGCCCTGAGCCCACTGTGCAACAGCTGTCTTGTGTAAAAATGATTGTGACTACTAATTTTTATCCATTTTTCTCTTCAAACTATTGCAGTGAAAACTGTGGCTTCCGAGGGAGAGTTCAAAGCTCAAAACTATTGCTTTGAGCAGACAAAAAATCTTCCTCTACCTCTTCCACCAACAGTACTGGGCATGACTCCTTCTGGAAAACTGCCAAGAGCCTCAGTATAGGGCAGAGACAAGGAGTAGACAGGCATATGAGGTCATACAATGGTCATAGAAGGAAAATCCATCACTTCTGCACCAATGGAAGGCTGAGCTGAGGGAGGAGGGTCCACCTGTGTACTTAAGTAATCAACGGCTTACTTCCACATGCAAACTGCCACTGTTACCCATAAAAATGTCAAACAGACTCATATTTCTTTCTATCTCCACAGTCCCGTAACAGATTGTAGAGAATACACAGCTGTACAGTACAAGGCTTGAGCACCTCATGGAGTGCTGGGGTGAGCATACCAGTTACAGGTAGTGTAGCTGAAAATGTTAGCAATTCTGTCCGTTGTCATATCAATAGTCATGGTACATATGGGTGTTCACTAGATTTGCCGTAATAGCCAATGGGCAGAATAATATGTTATTATTGGATACATGTGATTTGCCAGCAGTGTCACAGACTCTAGATAAATAGTTATCATTCAAGCACGTGCTGTGGTGTACAGTGTCAGTTTTTTAGGCTCTATCCTTTAACATTAAGGTGTTTAAGATGCTAAGTGAATAGTTTAATGCAACTGCAAACAGTATGTTGGAATTTTTTTTTTGCCCTAATAATTCTATAATTCTAGCCATTTACTATTTCATCTGTTGTGTAGAAAAACACAACTGTCTATACAGGGAGTGTTCAGCATAAAGGAAGATAGGCACTACACCTTGCCCTACACAGTACTCACTCCACCTCACTGTACACAGTACTCACGCCACCTCACTGTACACATTACTGACTACACCTCGCTGTACACAGTACTGGTACTTAGGTTTCACATTCAGTATTGAATGTGAGCACTATATTTATTTATTTATTTATTTATTATTTATTTATTTCACATTTGTTAACTGGGTCAGTCCAGCTGAGTACAGACCCATTTTTAGTGAAGACCTGAGGAGAAAAATGCCAGCAAAATGTACAAATTATTCAATTATACAATTTTCACAAAACTGAGTAATAAAAAACAGAGAAAGTAACAAGTATAAGACACATGGTAAAGTTGGTATGCTAATTACAGTATATACATAGAAGACCTGTAACAAATAATACAAGAGAAAGATTCTTATATGTTAGGCAAAAATTAGTGAGTATATACCATCATCTGATTTTTATTTTTTGTTAAGTAACAGGGGTCATATGCTTAAGGCATAAACTGCAAGATAGTGATTCTGAGAAGTGAAGTGAGGATTCTATAGGGTTGATTGTGCATATGTCAGTGCTTGCAGACTTTCATGGCTGTATACACGTAGGTCAACACGTTAAGGTACTGTGACTTTCATGGAGGTATACATGTAGCTCAACATGTTAAGGTACTGTTGTACTGATATTGTGATGTGAGTCGAGTCAGTTCCCCCTTGGTAGACAGCCTTGAAACCAGTTGTGTTTGGGTTTTGTGACTGCCGTACTTAACAGTACTACAGGTACTATAGTTAATTGAGCAGTAGTGTCAGACCTGCAGGTGCCAAACCATTGGTACAGTTTTCAAACATGTACAGTATTAAACTGTCTGGACTAATGACATTAATATATGCTTAACTGCATCCTTCAGTAAGAGTCTCCAGGTAGCTTAGCAGATTAAGCATTGGACTTATGCAGTGGATATGTGGTGATGGTTTCAAGTTTTTGTCTCAACCACTGCTCATTTTTTATACTACCACACACAATTTACAGTGGGTGTTTATTTGGTCTTTTTGATTATAGTACCCACAACAATATGATATACACATTGGAGTGAGACACATGTTATCTCTTTTAGTCAACAAATGTGTGACGTGCGCATCCACACACAAACCATTAGTACTACTGGTGTTTTTTTTTTGCATGTGGTGAAGGCTGCGGCTTCAAGTACATGTAAAATAGCCAGCCTCAGGTAATATTTAGCTGCATTTTTTCACATTATTTGTAACTTCCACTCCCCCACTCTGTTTCTCAATATCCTTTTTATATTATATACTTTATTTTAAAATTTTGCTTTTTTTCATTTATTTTACATTTATATGCAGCAGCCTCCAGATCAGCTCCACTGCCACCAACCAAGCCTGTTGCCCCATCACTGGTGGTCAGTACATCATTGCCACCAATACAACAGCCAACAGTGCCCCAACTGCCACTGTCACCTCTTTACCCACACCACCACCACCACCAACAGATCCTGCAGCAGACAATACCACCAGCTTTGCTGAGGAAGGTAATGCTATAGCACCTGCCAGACGTAGTGAGAGTGAAGGAGACATGTATGACACCTGCAGCTATAGGAAATGGTGGGGGAGCCTTATTGATAGGCATCTGGATGCCCAAATTGGTCACTTAGAGACCATCCATTGGAGACTTGTTAATTCATGTCCCTGGCCTACACTGGTTTTCCCTTCAGAGCCAGGGCCTAGTGCTGATGGAGCTGATGGTGGGAAATAAGCTTCCACCAGTGTACTCTCCTTTTTTGTGTCTATGCCCACCCATGTTTTTTGTCCAATCTTCCCCATTACCATTGCCTTTCTTCTATATGTCTGATGCCTCCTTCTCCATTGTCTTCCCCATCCCTAATTGTGTCAACACCTCCCCTGTCATTATTGTCTGTCTTCTAAATTTATTTGTGTGGCCCTGCTACTACCATAACCCTCTTCCTTTCCTCTTGCTTCTTTTACTAACTTCCCTTTGTATATAAAAGGAGCATATGAACCCCCCCAAAAATGTTTCCCTCTTTCCCTAACTCCATCCCACTCATTCTGTAATTGTTTACCTTTCATTCTTCTCTCTTGCCCCTTTTTACCACATTCCTATCTTCTATTTTTGACCAAAGTAAAGGTTGGAAAAGAGATCAGCACTCATGCCTCATAGCTCTTTAAGGCCTCCAAATATATTATCCTTTTTGTCTGTAGATTGCACATAGGATCTCATGGGGATCCACCATTCACAGGTACTACTGATGAGCTAACTCATTACCTCTAGTTCCCTGCAGCTACAACATAGTACCGTGTCCTCTTCCCGCAGTTCCTGATATAGCTGTGTTCAGGATTTTTAATGGGATTTCTACCTTACGCTGTCACCAATGTGTATTCAGTCTTAATGTGCATTGGGCTATCTTTTTGAATCCCAGCCAAAGATTATATTATATCCTCAGATAGCATTAACATCATAAATTACCAGCATAAGCCTTAACAAACAGAAAAAAATCCTCCATATTCATACCCTGCTGTCTAACCACCACTTTCTAAAGGAATTATGGACATGTAAATGTATAGTTTCACCTCTCCTATTTCTAGATTTATTAGATCATCAGAATATCCTTTATTCTGGGGACTTTGGGCAGTTGCAAGAAAAGCTCTATCAAAAACCTGGAACAGAGAAACTCCCCCTACTTTCAAGGATTTCATGGAATTAACCACTATTTTATGCTACAGAGAGAGGAATATAAGAGTATAAAGTTAAGAATTAATACAACGAAGCTAAATTATTTGGGTCAAATTAAAAACTTTATTATCAAAAATGTAGTTCAATGCAAGTTATATGTTGATTTTCACTTCAGAAAAACATTTTGTCAAAATACAGTTCATGGTCAAACCAGGCTGTCGTCAATTCAGGTATAACATACACAAAATAAATCCAAGTATGGGATATGCGAAATAAGTCTCTTCAGACCTTCTGTTAAGTAAAAATGTCTATTCAGACCTCCATATATAAGGAAGCAAATCCAGGCTCAAGAAATAAAAGTAGGAAATCCTTTTATTAGTAACAAGTCCGGTAAGCGCTTTCGCTATGTAGCGTTATCAAACCTTTACAGACAGGCACTAAAAAATCCTTATTATGTAGTCTCATCAATTTCTTAATAAAACAATTATGCAATTAACTAATAAACATTTAAAAAGACATCCATACAAGATGTATATAGAAAGCTATAAAATTTGTTTCTAAGCAAATAGTTTAAAACGTGGTATTTAATAGAAAAAAATGTTATCAAATTCTTGACAAAAAACCTCCCATCATTCTGGATATCTTACCAAAAATCTTAAAACATCCAAAATAAATTGATAAAAATATATATACGGTAATAAATACTTATAAACATGATGCATTCATTTATACTTAATTTTCCTGTTTTTAAGTGTAGGTTTCAATGTGTGACATTATTCTGTAAAATGTGCTTAGAAAGTGCACTAATCTCAGACTTAATGCGAATTTGATAAAGGTGCTCCCGTATTCTTTCTTTTAACGTTCTGTCAGTTTTACCAACATAAAATGCATTACAGAAAGTACAGATAGCAATATATAGCACATTTTACAGAATAATGTTACACATTCTTTTAAATTTTCAGTAATACATGTTAATTCACCTAATATTAGAGGAGGTGACTTGAAAAATTATACTGAACAAGCAGAAACAAGTTGGATTATTAGGTTACAAGCCCATGTTTTTCCTGGGCTTAATGATAGAGTTCCATTGAAACCTGCACTTAAAAACAGGAAAATTAAGTATAAATGAATGCATCATGTTTCTAAGTATTTATTACTGTATATATATTTTTATCAATTTATTTTGAATGTTTTAAGATTTTTGGTATTTTGGTATTTCTTGAGCCTGGATTTGCTTCCTTATATATGGAGGTCTGAATAGACATTTTTACTTAACAGAAGGTCTGAAGAGACTTATTTCGTATATCCCATACTTGGATTTACTTTGTGTATGTCATACCTGAATTGACGACAGTCTGGTTTGACCCTGAACAGCAACTTTTCATATTTATATGCTGGAATTTTTTTGCTTTCTGCTCAAGGTCGGTTACTTGCTAGTGGTATTGATTATTATTCTATATTATATATTCTATATTATTCTATATTGTCAAAATAATTTAACTATGATTTAATACTGACTCAATTGCAAACAGTTGCAAATAGTTGTCTGTATGTTCTTGTTTGTGTTTATTTGAAAAAGAAAATTCCAAGAGGAAAAAACAATTCAAAGAATAATTTTAAAAAAGGTGAACAATACTGTCTCACAGATTTTACTATAAAGAAAGATTTCCCCATGTGTCAGTTATGAACTGATTATACCTCTGTTCTTACAAGTAAGCTGCCTTGTACATTGTAAAAAGGAAATGAGCACTGTGTAGCTAAAATGTGCTACAAAATATTGTATTGCTGATAAAAAAATCTACTTGTAAATTTAAAAAAATTCCCTCTTTCTGCAAAGAAAGAATAGTTTATATCCAACAGCTATAGTGGTGTGCTATGATCTATACATTTTTATGGGGATCTCCTCTGCACTAAAATATATAAATTCATGATCTTAAAATGTTTTCAGTCCGAGTTACTGTAATTTGCAATTACACACAAATATATTATTATAAGCTAATTATAGTTTTCTGCAAAGTAAAATGTATGTAATAAATGTAGAAAACAATCCAATATACATTTATTAAGAACAACAAATACATACAAACAGAAACTGTTATAGTCACTTTTTAGTCAACTGGTTTGATCTGAAAACTGTTAAGTAAAAAAGGCATTTACCATCAGCTGGACTGTCAAGTAAAAAAGGCACTTACCATCAGCTGGTTTGTTTTATTAGTGATTTTATTTGTATTTTATTTATTAATTTATATGTGTGTAAATGAGAGGGAGGATAGAGGAATGATGAGGATGCAAGGAGTAGAGGTGGCAAAGGTGGATGAGTTTAAATACTTGGGATCGATAGTTCAGAGTAATGGTGAGTGTGGAAGAGCGGTGAAGCAGAGAGTACAGGCAGGATGGAGTGGGTGGAGAAGAGTGTCAGGAGTGATTTGTGACAGAGTACCAGTACGAGTGAAAGGGAAGGTCTACAAGAGGGTAGTGAGACCAGCTATGTTATATGGGTTGGACACAGTGTCATTGACAAAAAGGCAGGAGTTAGAGCTGGATGTGGCAGAGTTAAAGATGTTAAGATTTGCACTGGGTGTGATGAGGGTAGACATAATTAGGAATAAGTATATTAGAGGGTCAGCCCAGGTTGGAAGGTTTGGAGACAAAGCCAGAGAGGCAAGATTACATTGGTTCGGACATATGCTGAGGAAGGATGCAGAGCATATTGGGAAAAAGATGCTAAGGATGAAGCTACCAGGTAATAGGAAAAGAGGAAGGCCTAAGATAAGGTTTATGGATGTGGTGAGAGAGGACATGCAGGTGGTTGGTGTGACAGAGCAAGATGCAGAGGACAGGAAGAAATGGAAACAGATGATCCGTTGTGGCAACCCCTAATGGGAACAGCCGAAAGATGATTTATTTTATATTAGTTTACAGGAATAGTCCGAATGAGTTTACAACACCCATTTTCAGCATACAACTGGGAAGAAAACCTCCATTAATAAACATTTAATACAGCATTACAAAAAGGAATGTTCACATGACATGAGATGCAATATTTATAATTCATAAAAGAATTAAGTAAAGACAAGAAAATAAACTTTTAAACATTTAAGAGATATTGCTTTTAAGCATTTGAAAGAATGTGCCTTTAGGCTATGAAGATTATATTGGTAGTACATTGCAGATTGTAAATAATGCAGACATTACATTCTATTGCATCCCTCTGATAAAAGATGAAACTTTTCTCATGAAAAAGGAAAGGAGAGTAATAGTTTGGATGTTCCTTGAGAGTTTAATAGTAGAAAAGGGATGATTTAAAATAGGTGTGAAAACAGAAGTGTCATTGAGTTTATTTGGTCAGGGAACATGGGAGTGAGTGTTGTTGATTGCATGGCTATTTTAAGGGTTATGTGAAAGGAAAGATTATGGAGTCATGAAGATGACGATGACAGCATAACCAGGAGATGCATTTGGTGTTACACATCGAGCAGTGAGGATGAGGTTAAGAGCTTAACCTAGGGTTACACATGCCCACAGCCATGTGTTCATGAGATGCATTCACACTCAGATTTAAAGGCAAGTTGGCTATTTAGCTGTCTCAGAGTTTGTGGGATGGTGTTCCACTTTTTAGAGACATAGTTAGAATAAAGGGAGTCCCCAGCCTTGTTGGTAGATTTGGATACAGTAATAAAAGTTGTGACAGTGGATTGCAGAGTTCTGTTTGCGGAGCATATCTATGTGATGTTTTGCATGACTGGACAGTTTTCTGGATGGTGGATTAGTCTGTAAGTTTTAACTGAGTGTTTGTGAGAAGGTTGGGAAGCTAAAACCAGTTTAGTTGCCTTAGTGCAGTACAATAATAAGCTCTATAGGGCAGATTCACTGCAAACCTGGCCAACTTATAGCAACACTTGAAATTAGACTTAGGTATCATTGAGGATGGTAAATACAGGAAAGACATAGAGTATAGGTAGTGGTAGGTAGGCCATGGAAACTTTTATTCTTCCTGTATCTGAGATGCAGGATTTTATCTAGTGTAGAGATTCAAATTTCTGAGAGAGATACTATGATCTAAGTCTTACTTACAGAGCAAAGGCAAGTGCTGGTGAGAGGATGTTTACAGGTCTAGAACAAGATACAAAATGCACTGACTTTCTCTGAGATATAGTTCTTAAATTAATAAAACACTTTACTATTGGGTTAGCTAAATAACATCATTCTTGTCACCTCTGCCTTAGTTCCCAGGCTAAACAAAAACCAAAAGAATTTAACATGTCTCTGAAAAATACTTCTCTCTTAGAAGCTGACACTTATCTCTTAGATGCTTGCCTGAAACTGGAAATCATAAAACTGTTAAACACCTTTACATTTGAAACCTGCAATTACCTCTGTTTCCAAACAATATGAAAGCCTACAACTCTAGGCATTGTGTCTGCTTTGAGCTGAAATAAACATAACAGAGTCATAAACAATTTCCACTTATTTTATTAGAGTTTGCAAGTTAACTCTGTATATTCCAGCCTTTACCATCAACACATTTGCATAGGCATGTAGTTTATACACATTTCTGCTCTTTTCCAGCAGGGTGCACTGTGGTTACAATCTTGAAGCTCAGTACGGAACATATAGTTTTCTTACATTTCTAAGGCAAGCATACAAATCATACTACTATTCACAAATGACATAGAATTAATTACAAAATCTTGTTGGCTGGGCTGGCAGCCTACACATTTATAAAGGACTGCTACTCCACCAGCACAATTCTTTCATCCATCTAAACATAATATGTATGTGGCCGGAGGAAGGATCTCTTTATTCCTTATTTGGGGTTTCAGCCAAGCTTCTGTAACTAACAGAATGTCATACTTTTATTAATCTATTATATTTTATTGCATGTTTAATCAACTGTGTTTTTGTATCTAAAAATGAGTCTTTTGTGAGTTTTTAAAATTGTTTTCCAGTTTTATTAAATCATTTGCATTTAATTTCTGAATCAGAGTTTTCACAGATTAATGTCTCTGTGATGCCCACCACTGCTAACAATATGTGATCCTACTAATATGTAATGTCCTCACATGGGAGCAGTAATCAGGGAGACTGAATCCTCACCACTGACACTGGAAAGGGATATGCACTTGGAATGCAAATGGATAGACTCAGTATTTTCAGATGCAGACCTCCCTGCATCAAGTACAATTTCTTTTAAGAGCACACAGGGGGCACACTCACCCTGGGGTCTGGATGCCTCTGTATAAAGCGGTTTAAGTAGCACTTATGATAAAGATAAATCTCCATGTAAACCAAAATAGTAACATAAAATGAAGACCATTCACCACAGTATCAGGCAAAGAATTTATTAGGTAAGCACTTATCTGTTATAAAACACTTCTTCAGACCATAAAAACAATTAAAAACAAAGCATTTAAATATTCATTCAACAAAATAGCACACCTATTATAAACTGCCATCAATTATGGTGTAAGCAGCGCATCATTAAAACTGCCTTTAAAGCAATATATTCATTTAAACCAAAATTTCTATTAGACTACAATCTAATAATCCATTTATACTGTTCCTATTCAGTTTTATTTGTAATATCCCCATTTCTAATATTTACAAAAACAAGTTGTAGCACCACAAAAGTAAAAGAATGCCCAAAATTACTATTAACATTTTTAGCTAATGCACTAGTTGTAACATTCCTATGTATATCACCAATATGCTCAAGGATTCTGTCTTTTAAAGCATGATTAGTTTTTCCTACATAAAAGCAGGAACAAGAATTACAGGTGGCTAAATATAACAAGTTTTTACTTGAACAGTCAGTATACATTTGGGGGCTAAATCTTGCTCCAGTTTTAGGGTGTATAAAATAATTAACAGGAGAAATAAATTCACAGGCTTTACAATGTCTTCAGCAAAAGGTCCCTATCCTGTCAGAAGCCATATATTTAGGTACATCTAAGACATTTTCAGCTTCCCAGTACTCTAGGTACAATCTCCTTTTATGTTAGCCATTCTTAAAATAAAAACATGGTCAATATCCCACAATTGTAACAATCCCAGAGTCAGTCATTAAGATAGGTCAGTTATGTTTAATAATATCACAGACCAAACTAATATTGTTGCTAAAAGTAAGTGTGATGCCAACATGCCTATCTTTAGTATATTGCTTACCCAACAGTCAGTCACTCTGTTTAGAAAAATAGGGTTTACCAAGATCACCCCTCTAGGATTTAACTTCTGGCAGAGTTTTGTCTATTTCATATCTGCTGTAATCCCTAGCCAAAACATTAAATGTAGTCGATTCATATACTCTCTGTAAGACAGAATCCTCTGTATGTAACCTTGACATTCTTATAACTTGTCCTTTCAAAACATTATGATGAATATAACTAGGGTGCATACTAGTACGATGGAGAATATTATTTCTCCAGCATAATTTTCTATAAAGGCTCATGTAAAAATAACCTTTTTCATTTCTGGTGAACTTAACATCCAGAAATTCTATCTCAGATGATGACCAGTGAGCTGTAAATTTACAAAAGTTGGTGCTAGGATTCAAACAGTCTATAAAACAATTCAGGACTGTAGCAGTACCAGCCCATAGCATAAAGACATCATCCACAAATCTTTTATAATACAAGATATTAGTATTAAAACTGGAAGATTTGAAGACATTTTCAGCTTCCCAGTACTCTAGGACAATATTGGAGCAGCTATTGGCACATGCTGTGCCCATAGATATGCCTAACTTCTGGAGATAGTATTCACCTTCAAACACAAAAATGTTATTTGTAAGTACAATATCTAGCAACATACATATTAAATTAATTTGGCCAGCAGAATATTCACTGTTGCCATGTAAAAAAAAAATCGAGTGGCCTCTATGCCATACTCATTGGGTATAACCGTGAAGAGTGTATTACTATTCATAGTCGCAAACAGGACTGGCTCATAGGCAGTTATATTATCTATACACTGATAGTAATTAACTAAAAAAATCCTTTGAATTCTTCAAAACTGCTGGAGCCTTCACCAATACAGATTTTAACTTTTTTTCAATATATATAGACAAGGGTTCAGTTAACCATCCAATCCCCAAAACTATCAGGCGCATGGGTGAGTCAACTGAATCCTTGTGTTTTAGGTAGACCAAGCAATATAGGCAAAACAGGTATATTTACATTAAAATACATACATAATCATAATTTATCAAACCAGATATCAAAAAAATCATAAAGGTTAGTATGTACATCCTTAATTAACTTATTAACTTGTAATTTTATTTTATTATATGTACTTTCATCAGATAACATCATGTCTCTATAGCTGTCTCCCTCCAGGTCCCCAGTAGGACTCCCCACTGGTACAGCTGTAGGGTTAGATTCTCATTCAAGCATCCAAGCCAAGTCCTTCAGCACCATCTCTGTGAACCCAGTGCTTACACATACTCTTTAAGATTTGATTTTCCACATACACACACACACACACACACACACACACACACACACACACACACACACACACACCTGGGAAAGGATGGTACAGATTTACCTGCTGTGCCCCTTCTGTCCAGAGTATAAGGTAGTTATCACTACAACCAGATACTCTCCAATCAGCTACTCTAAGGCCCTTAACAAAGGCTGTCCAATTATACTGTGTAATATTAATACAAATAATAGTAGTTGACCAAGACAGCTAGGCCTTCTGAAGTAGCCCTCACAATATCACAAAGTAAATATATGTACTTTCAAAGGTTAGATACTTTCTACAAGGACCAGCCACAATAAAAGTTTTAAATATAGTTAAGAATAAGTAATAAAAGAATGTGAAAATATTGAATATATATTAACAGTAAACCACAGAGTTCAAATCACAGAAAATATTGAAATTAACATTGATGGACAGACTCGTACAAATGAAGAAAAACACTCTGTAAACGAAGCTTCTCTATATTCCTAACTGAATCTAAGAGAATTTACTGTCCCTAATAACTTACTTGGACAAGGCAAGATGAAATATGTGAGCAGTCTTTCTAGTCAGGCCCCCAAACATAATACTCTATACTCTTTCTAACATATAAAATATAATTTACAAAAGGACTAGTAGAATGACCTCATGTGGTCACCTGATTTCAAGTTCTTACAGTATTCCCCTTTGAAGATGAGACAGGAATTTAACATAGACTGCTACAATACACATTTAAATGTTTATGGCAGTGTCTGGGGCTTCCTCTCTTTTTGCTGAGCTAATGAACAAAGGCTTTTTCCCAGACCTAGCATCTCCGTTCAGGAGCGGCCTTAGGTCAACTCGTGCCCTAGGCAATAGGGCTCCATGGTGCCCCCACCACACCACCTAGTGCCCCCATCTTGGTCTACCTACACCAAATAAATACTAGAAAAGCACCCCTGCTAGAGTTGCGCCCTAGGTGGTCGCCTAGTTGGTCTATGCCTAAGGCCGGCTATGTCTCCATTCCTATTCAGCACAGCGGGTGCCATTTTAATGGTTTAACAGCTCATTTACATTTCCCTTATTTTTCTCAAAGGAAGTTAGCTGGTTAACTGTTGCTATCCCAGTATCCTCTGTTAAAACATATACATTTAATTCAGTTCCAATAATATAAGTACATTTCTTTTCATTTCAGCAGGGTACATTGTTGATAACACAAGCAAACCTCACAAATACATTTTCAGAACAAGCATCTGTACAAAATCAGTTTGATACATAAATGACATGCAGTTCTAATACATTTGTAACACACATCTTGTATAAATCAGTTTGATATTCAAAGGACATATCATTCTTTACAAAACTCCAGCTGGCTATGCTGGCACTTGCCCATATCATCACAATCTGTATTATAAATTCATTTCTTCAACTCTCCACTTTTCTCCCTTATTGCACATATATGTAAGTAATCCTTGTCAAAAAGTTTTCCTTCTGCCATATATAGATATATATATAATATATATATATATATATATATATATATATATAGTTTCACTTCATAATCTCGAAATGCTGAAATACTGAATTTCAGCATTCTGAGACCATGAAGCCGAGAATTCAGAATGCCGAAAGTGCATAAGGGTGAATTTGAATATCTCAAATCTGCACTTATGCATTTCTGGTGCATTGCGTGTAGTGTTATAGTGCCTGAAATTGCAGGTGAGTGAGTGTTTGTGTGTGTTTTTGTACGTTGTATGTGTGGGTATGGGTAGGAAGGTGTAAGTATGAGTGCGAGTGCTGGGTTTGTTGGTAATTTATGTGTATTTGTGTGCAAGCGAGTAGAGAATGCCGTGGTGTGAGTTCTTTATTTTTATGTTATGTGCGATCTCTGAGTTGATATATATAAGTAGGGGTGGTGTGGGAGGCTTCCTCCACATGGGGGGTGCAGGGGGGCTTGTCCCCCTGCTTATATGTAGTGTAGGGTTGTGCGGTTTGTGTGCTGTGGGTGGAATGGTGTTTGTGTTTTGTGGTGTATGGTGTATATATGTTCATGATTGTGTGATTCATGATTGCAGGTTTCGGCATTGCGAATAGTTCGGCTTCATGGTCTCAGAATGCTGAAATTCGGTATTTCAGCATTTTGAGATTATGAAGTGAAACTATATATATATATATATATATATATATATGTGTGTGTGTGTGTGTGTGTGTGTGTGTGTGTGTGTGTGTGCACTTCACTATCTCAAAATACTGAAATTGCGAATTTCAGTGCCTTGACACTAAAATATCGAAAGACCAGTTGTGCGAAAAGTCCACATAACGAATCCAGAAATGTTGAATCAATAGTTGTGGTGGTGCACTGTGTTAATGGATAGTTGGAGATTCAGGTAAGTGTTTATATTTTAACAGTTTTGGGTAGGGATTTTAGTGTATGTTAGTGTGTTGGGAAGTTGTAGGTGTAGGTTACGGTATTTAGGTAAGAGTGTGAGTGTGTTAAGTGTTGAGAATGGTGGTGTTTGTACGTCTGTGATGTGGGTTTGTATGAGGGGAACATAGAGTGTGTAGTGGTGGATTTAGTGTCTTTGTCTTTTTAGTACGACCTCAGAGTTAGTATATATAAGTAGAGGGGATGTGGGGGGTGCATGGGGGGCTTGTCCCCCTGCTTATATGTAGGGTAGGTTCGTATATTTGTGTTGTTCTGTTTGTGTGTGCTTTGTTTGTTGTAGTGTGGGGAGGAAGGAATATGTGTGTTTGTATGGTGGAGGGTGTATTTAAAAGTCATGATTTTGAATTTTGCACTTTTGGGCTTTTGGTATTTTGAATTTTTGGCTTTATAGTCTCGAGATATTGAAATTTGAGATTTCAGTATTTCAAGATTATAAAGTGAATTCATCCATATATATATATATATATGTGTGTGTGTGTGTGTGTGTGTGTGTGTGTGTGTGTGTGTGTGTGTGTGTGTGTGTGTGTGTGTATATATATATATATATATATATATATATATATATATATATATATAGGTATAGATATATAGATACACACACACACACACACACACACATATATATATATATATATATATATATATATATATAGGTTCCATACACTAGATCGAATTTTCACTAATTCAAAATAGTGCATGGAATGCTCACTGCAGCGAAAGTGCACTTAATCAAAAGTGCACTTACACAAAGTTCAGTACAACAAATGGGTGTTGTACTGAACTTCCGTGCAGTACTCAAGGACCTTAGGGTTAGGGCACGGGTCATAGTAAGGGGATAGCCCGTAGAGCTATCCCCTTACCATGACCCGTGCCCTAACCCTAAGGTCCGTGACGACTGCAGCGCAGTGAAGGACATAGCAATGTCCTTCACTATGGTGCGATAGTCACGAACCTTAGGGTTAGGGCATGGGTTAGGGTAAGGGGATAGCTTTACTAACTATCTCCTTACCCTAACCCGTGCCCTAAACCTAAGGTCCATGACTATTGCACCATAGTGGATGACATAGCTTGTTATTTATGTCCTCCACTGTGCTGCGGTGTTTTCGGTGAAGTGCACTTACGCAAAAGTTCACTTTCATTAAAGTGAACCTTCACAAAAGTGAGGCTTCCTATTACAAGTTCGAAGTAGTGAACTTTTGTTCTTGTAATAGGAATCCATATATATATATATATATATATATATATATATATGGTTCAGGTCACTATCAGTTGATTGAGTTTACAGAAACTTGAACTCCATATGGTCGAGATCATATGACTGAGTTTTTGAAAACTCAAAATTTTTGAATGGAGATCTCTGTACGGTGAGGATCGGGAAATTTACCCTTTTCCTCACTGTAGTGCAGTCTCTGACTTGGTATATATAATTTGCAGGGAGTGTGGGGGTCGCAAGTGGTCTTGTCACCTGCAAAAACAAAAAAGGTAGATTTTTGTATTTTTTTTTTTATGTTTGAGTTTTCAGAACTTGATCTTACAGTCTCTGATATTTTTTTTAAGTTTATGAAAAGTTGATTATCTGACATAGACCCGTAGGTACATATATATGGATATTTATAGTCTACTGAAAGAAGAGAAATAAGGCAGACAGACATTCTGCTCTTCCAGTATTTTTTTTGTATTAGCTAAGCCTAAAGAACCATCAACAATAATTCTAAAGCAAAGTTTCTCACAAAAAGATTCCCATTGTCGGTATTTGACTCGGGTACCACTGCTAAAATACAGTTTAATATGTCAACACCAGAAACTCTGAATAAGTGTTATAATCAGAGATTTAACTGTAGTTGCTTCTTTTTATTACACTATTATTATTACCTCTTGTGCTTACTAACATGAAGAAGGCCAGGTCATTTGGCTTATCTCCCTGCATGTAAGTGTCACCTTGCCAGAATATACCATTATTACTCTTATGCTGTGTTTTAAACATTTCATGTTTTGTAGGCTTACTGATTTTACTAAAGCAGCTCTACTCCTTTGCTGTTGTATCAAAACAATGTCCTCGATAAGATGCATTTGTTCAGCTATACAGTTGAGAAACTGCAGGGTTTTTTTTGGCCCCCTTTGCATACCCTCAAGGTGACCATTAACAACACTGAATCTGCACCACTTATCTTTAAAGTCCCCAGTACTTCATCCTGGCACAGTGACAGCTCCAGTGGCAGATTGGGAAGATCAGATGGCAGTGTCATATATACTGTCCTACACATAAAGGGATTTTTTTGAATAACTTAACTGGGCAGAGCTTCTGACCTTACACACACATATCACCGCATGTAATGTCAAGTTAGTTCCAGCACCCCCTTCAGTGCAGAAATACTAAAGTACAGTTGTGTGCACTTACCATAAATGTAGGAAATCTCCAGTAGTCAGGACTGCAACAGTGAAACATGAAGAACATCAGCAATTTGTACATGATTACAGCACCTTTTCCATCAATGGGAATGTGTCACACCACTGGCAGAAGCCCCACCCTACCCCTGAATCAGGAAACTGGCAACAATTCATTCATTTCCATCCCCTCTATGTGACTCCCCTCCTCCATTGAGCAGCTAGTAAAACTCAGGTCACCTGGATCATAGTTGTGCGGGTTTTATCTGTCTAGGGTAGGACACTACATTTTCTTTCTGTGTATTGGCTGCATAATTTGATTTGTTTCTTACCTGAAGAACTGCAGCAGACTATGTTTTTCTTTAATCTCCCTGAACAAGTAGACACGCACACACCCACACCCACACACACCCACCCATACCCACACACACACACACACACACACACACACACACACACACACACACACACACACACACACACACACACACACACACACACACTTTTGAATGCACAGCCTCATGCTCTTATGTGTTTGTAGTCCTACAAGTATAACATAAAGCAAAGTTAATGCAGGAAAAGGGAAACACTTGTATGGAAAAGCTTATCTCTTTTTTCTAGAAGGAAAAGGAGATAGGCTGCACTCACTCTTAGTGAACCTCCCTAGACTGAGAAAGCCAGCTAATGTATAAAAAC
Organism: Protopterus annectens; assembly: GCF_019279795.1. Classification (NCBI taxonomy): domain Eukaryota; kingdom Metazoa; phylum Chordata; order Ceratodontiformes; family Protopteridae; genus Protopterus; species Protopterus annectens. The sequence goes on from NC_056743.1 coordinate 1,424,100,490, forward strand.
TGCACTGTAGACCTGTACAGCCTTCACACTTGGGTGAGAACCTAGCAGTCTAACTATGCTGTACCTGTGAATGTCATGTTTTAAAAGGTGACAAATGCAATAATCTTCCAGCACCATATATTGGCATTGTATATGAAACACTGCATTAAAAATCCTGCCACTCTCTTCCTGTTTAACTGCATAAATCTTTAAAATATGATGACAGTTTTTGCCAGAAAACCCATAACAGCATTCTTCCCAGGTAAAGTCAAGCCTCAGATAAGTTAATTAAAATCATCTATCCTTCACCCCCCCCCCCAACCAGAAACAGAGACCAACAAAGTAGAAGCTTCATACAGCTGCTGAGCCAAATATCCTATCAGGTGTCCTTTAACTGTATAAAACAGCAAAGCACTTGAAATAAAGACAAAAATATGTCTCTTATAATGTTTAGAACAATATTACAATTTAAGCTAGGTACTGTACCATATTTAAAAAGTATGGTCTGCTCACTTTACAAGTATTTATTTTTCCTTGCTGTAACTGTCACTGCAGATCTCCTTTCCCATCAAAGAACTGTCAGAAAAGAAGTGTCAAGCACTTGATTTTTTTTTCAGGTGTATCCAGAACTGCAAGACATTTAGATGTCTGCAAAGTACAGTACAGCTAAGTGAGACACTCCTTAATATGAGATGTTCTAGAAGGAAAAGTGTCAAGAAGTTAGTAACTTAAAGATAACCCTTGCCTTTGCTGGTCTTTCATCTGTCTAAAATTTTTTCAGCAGCATTAACGGCCCCAGCTGAGCCTTTGTCAACCTCAGGTATTTCATGATACTGATGTTAGTCTTTTACCTTTGTACTTCCAAACTGACATAGGCTCAGTGTCCCTTCACTTCTTCCACTGAGGACTTTCCTTCGGTTCTGAACAATAAAAATCATCACATCAGTAGTAAAACTCCCCATTAAGCATTAGTTGGCAACTCACTTTCCTCATTTTGGCAAGTGTCCTAACTCCCAATAACTCAATGTCTATCAAGTACAAACACCCTATTTCTACAAGAACCCGGACCCTTACCATAATAACTCCCACCTAGTCCCTAAAACTAAACTCATGATTGCTCCCTAAACCTAAAATCCCCCTCTCCTCCCTAACCATAATGTTCTGATCTCTTGCTAAGCCTAAAATCTCCCTCTCTTCTCTAACCTTAATCTTCCAATTGCTCCCTAAATCTAAAATCCCCCTTCCCCAGTCCCAATCTTCCAATTGCTCCATGAATCTAAAATCTCCCTTCACTCCCTAATCTCCCGATTGCTCCTTAAACCTAAAATATCCCTCCCCTCCTTAATCTCCCAGTTGCTCCCTAAATGTAAAATATCTCTCACCTCCCACAGCCTAAAGTCTTCCTTACCATTTCCACTTCCCGATTTACCTGGTCTGTGAGCATGTACATACTTTGTTCCATAGCATGCCCGCTTCTGCATGCACCAGGTGCTTGGCTGAACTCATATTCATGTTTGAGATTGATTAGCTGGATGCACAGGTTACATTGCAGTCGAGTCCTTGGCTTTGAAGAAGTTGTCCTTGAGCTCTTGAGACTCAACCAGCTGTAATGCACCCTAAAATGGGTCTATAAATGCTTGCATACTATTAGCTCATGACACACTTCCCTGCTGCTACTCACTCATTTTGTAAGTGCTCTAACTCTCACTAATTTAATCCCCATCAAGTAAGAATACCCTAACTATCTCTACCAGAACCCTGACCCCACCCATAATAACTCCCACTCAGTCCATAAACTAAAGTCTGGATAAGTCCTTAAACCCAAAATCCCCCTTCCCAACCATAATGTTCTAATCGCTCTCTGAACCTAAAATCTCTCTCCTCTCCCTAACCCTAATATTCCAGTCACACCCTATACCTAAAATCCGCCTTCCCTCCATACCCTAATCTTCTGATTGTTCCCTAAACCTAAAATCCCCTTCTCCTACCTAATCTCCTAATCACTACTTAAACCTAAAATCCTCCTCCCCTCATGAAACCTCCCTATTTCTCTTCCCACCTCACCCGGTCCAAGAGCACTTCCATACTTTGTCAACAGCACTCCATCTTGTGTGTGTGACAGGTTCCTGACTAAATTCATATTTGAGTTCAAGTGTGAGCAGCTGGACGCACAGATTACAGCACAGTTGAGTTCCTGGCTTCAAGGAACTTGTCTTTGAATACCTGGGGCTCAACCAGCTGTAATATACCCACATAAAACACTACTACTTTCAACTTAAAGTTGTGAACACAGTAAAAATATAACAGCCCCACCAAAATAAAAAGGTAACATCACCCACAGAACCTATATAAGTAAGGTATTGATGTAAAATTTCTATGAGGGTAGAGGATGGGTTACTTGATTGCCGGCATCCTTTCTTTATTTCTATCTCTATCATTCTCTTGATTTGCTTTGTTTCAATCAATCATTGATCATTCATGCCCTCATTCTATTTATTCAGTCTTTGTATCACTCAGCTGTGTTGTCTTACTTCCAGAAACAATATTACTGTGGTCAGCAACACATAAATGGCATCTTCAGCAGTACATTACAGTTACCCAATGAGACAAAGAGAGCTAGAGATGCCAACCTAGCCCTTTCACAGCAACTCTGGCTGAATGTGTTCTGACCTGAAACTGAGATGAGATTATAATGCTTTACTAAGGAATCATTCCTTGACAGATTCCTATTGCACACAAATAGTAAGCAAAGGCATTTTAAAGAAACTCATTAAACAGACACTTCTTAAGCAGAGTCAGGCCTCATCAGCCCTACAATACAGTGTCATATTAGTTATGAAAGCAATCAGTATGACTGCCAAAACATTTTGTGCAAAGTATACTGTGTCAGCAGAAGTTCCTAGCCTGCTCTGACCACTGGAGACAAAAAATGTTGTATATTTTTTTATCAAACTGTGTTTTACTGACTAATAGAAGTTACAGTGGAAGCCAATTACAGCAAATGCAATTTATCTGACAGAAGACTGCTTTTTATTCTTTTCAGAATGTTTTTGCTCATGTTCACCACCAATACTTGCAACTGCTCTCCTACATGGAAAAAAATGTTTTTTATGGATACTGGTGGTCAATTTCTTTTGTTTTACAACTTAATGTATTAAAGAGATGAAGACATGGACTGATGTCACATAATGGGGTCTATATTATGTAATTGAAGAGGCATTACAGCAAATGCCTCTTCACTGACCCTTAAAGAGCGAAGCAGCAGCGAACTCCCAAATCAGCGATTTTTTTCCTAGGGAAAATAAATACTTGGCCATCAGCATGAATTGCCTCCTTTCCCCACTGTAGTGCGAATTCGGAGTTCGTAGATTTAGTTAGGGGTGTGGGGGCAAAGCCCCCCACTTTGAGGTGTTGTTAGTGATGTTTTGTTTCTGGCTGGATCAGCTATTTTTTCCCTAGGAAAATAATTGCTGATTTGGCCATTTGCGTAATTGGCGGTTCACTCTTTAGGGGTCGATGAAGAGACATTCGCTGTAATGCCTCTTCAATTAGATAATATAGACCCCGTACAGGGATGTGCGTGTGTCTGCACCACACTCCTGTACCTGTACTGACATCAGTGTGTCTGTACCACACTCCTGTACCTGCACTGACAACAGTGTGTCTGTACCACACTCCTGTACCTGCACTGACATCAGTGTGTCTGTACCTCACACTATCCATGCACTGACATCAATCTGTCTGTACCACACTCCAGCATCTGCACTGACATCAGTGTGTCTGTACCACACACTATCCATGCACTGATAACATCAGTGTGTCTGCTCTACACTTTATCCATACACTGACAACAGTGTGCCTGTACCACACTCTATCCATGCATCTATAGCAATGAGCCTGTACTACACTTCTGGACTTCACTATCATTGTGTCTGTACCACACTGTATCAATGCACTGGTAACAGTGTAACTGTACCACACTCCTGTTCACACACAAACATAAGTATGCCTGTACCTTGGACCCAGGTGGACAGTAGTCTGGCCTTTGATATTCACATCACCACAGTAGTCAGGAAGTCCTTCTACATGGCACACCTCATCATAAAAGGGTTCTCATCCAGGAAAAAACAGGTAATTGTTCCCCTCTACTCAACACTCATTAGACCAATTATAGAGTAGTACAATGCCATTTTTAGAATGTACCTCACAAGACATCTGCAGCAGCTGGAAAGAAGAAGTACCTCACAAAGAGGATTACTGGCCTCAAACAGATGCCCTACACTGACCATCTCAAAAAACTCCAGCTTTACTCCATAGCATATCGCCTACTCCGAGGTGATCTCTGCCTAACATATAAAGCTATGTCAAACCCAGAGCTATTGGACATGCTACACCTAAAGAAATCCAAATCCCTCCGAGCTACACACTCTAGGGACCTAAACCTTGTCCACAATAAACAGGACATGCTGGAGGGATAGATTCCTGTCCCAGAGACTTCCCATACTCTGGAACAGGCTACCCATTCATGTCAAGCAAAGTTCTTCATTAGCACTCTTCAAGAAAAATCTTGATGAGTGGATGGGAAATAGGAAATACACCCCGGGGATCACTTCTGTGTCTCTGCTCAACAGTGGCACAGGAAAATAACTTTCTTGGGTGCCGTAAGCTAGGGAACCTTGTTGGCTAGGCTTATGTAGGCCCTCTGGCCGATAGTCTAATACCTACCTATGAACCTATGTACAATACTCCTGTGTGTGCACTGCAGGAGCGGCCTTAGGTCCACTGGTGCCCTAGGCAAAAGGGCTCCATGGCACCCCCCACCACACTACCTGGTGCCCCCATCCTGGTCTACCTACACCAAATAAATACTGGAAAAGTGCCCCTACCAGAGCAGCACCCTAGACGGTAACCTAGTTGGCCTATGCCTAAGGCCGGCTATGGTGCACTGACACTACTGTGCTCATACACTACTTCTAACTCCAGCACTGACATCACTGAGTCTGTACCACATTCCTGTCCATGCACTGGTATCAGTGTGTCACTTTAACATGCCTGTCTGTGCACTGTCATAAGTGTGTATGCACAAAGCTCCTGTCCATGCATTGACATCAAAGTGTCTGTAACCCCCTAATATCCCTGTACTTTCATCAGTGTCTGTACCACACTCATGTTCACATAGTAATATCGGTTTGTCTGTATCACACACTGTCCATGTACTGCAGGAAGCTTGCTTACATTTCTGAATGCTTAGGCCCCAGTAGTCTGCTGGTCTGCACCGGCAACTGAATCAGCAGCAAATGGTTTCATCCCAGCCTTGATATAGACATATCTCCTGCTGCACAAGCCTATCCCCCAGCAAGTCCTTTATTGTGAGGGAAGCTAGCAAAATTTAGGTCTTTACCACTGCAGATGAATCCTCATATTTTTTTTTATGTATCCCAGAATCTGTTTTCTTTTTTTGAGATAAAACTATTGCACCCCTGTGAACAAAATATAGGAGAACATTAGCAATATTGCGTTTTTCACTTGGGACATTGGGAGACATTTATTTATTCATTCATTCACATTCGTTTTCCAGGGTAGGACACTGGTCCAAATGTTCCATTTCCAGATCAGTCCAGTACAAACAAACACATACTACATAGTACCAAATGACAAATTACATAAATCAAAAACAGCGATTATAACTGATTATAATTGATTAAAAAAATTAAAGGGCATTATGAGGTTTTATATAGGGGTATCCTTATGTGGACAGCCTGATGGCTTTATTAAAGAATAAAAAGTTGAGATAGGAAAGATTAAAAAAGAGGGAGCCAAACAAAGAGGTAGCACAAAAGGAAAAAATCATAACATATTTTGCTGGTCATATCACCATCAACTTCCTTCTGAACTTACTTCTATTGCTTCCACTGTTTTGTTTAAACAAAAACTCAGAAGTTAAAGTAACCTGGATGTGTCCTGCTCTAATCCCTGCTCTATAAATAATTTCCCATCTATTAATCTACGTTTCTCGTTTGTCTCTGCTGTTCTGCTTTCCTTTCTTTTTTCTTTTTTACCTTTACCTTCTACCTCTCGTCCATCTTTATGGCCCTAAATCTCTCTCTAACCCTAACTCTCTTATATCTATGTATATCTATTCTATCTCTCTATTGTTTCTCTTTTTTCTTTCTCTTTAATCTTATACTTCTTTATAATATTAATATGTTAGAATGTTCAACATTTGTTTAGAAGTTATAAGTTAAGTTCGGTTAACTTATTACATTTCATTTCCTTATAATCTTTCCTTTTTCACTTTTTTTCTTTTTTGTAATATAGATAATTGTATATAGTGGTCATTGTGTATTGTCCTCGTTTTATATCTATATGTTTGTCTTTTGCTTTTCTCCCGGGCCTTTTCTATAAACCATATTAATTTGCTAATAATTGAGTTAGATGGCAAAAGTTTCAGGATAACGTAGACTTCTTAAAGTAAGCAAATAATTAAAAATATTATTTAATAAGAACCACTTAATATATATCAAATTAGTGAGTTAAAGTTAAGAAGTGCTTCTTTTACATATGTGATGTGCATATTCTGATGGGAATAAATGGTTGATGTATCATTTAGAAGTTAGATTTCAGTACAGCAGTAGTGAAAATAATTAGTGATCACTGAGAATAATTATTAGTATAGTATAATTTACTGACTATGCATACATGGTAGAAATGCAGTTATTTAATTGTGAAGTTTTGTAGTGGTAAGGATATTTTGTTAAGTGAACTTGTGTGTGTCTTTACTGGGAGATTTCTAAGTGACAGTGATGAATACAAAATGACAGTATTATGAATGCATGACAATCAGAGCCAGATCTAGCACCAGGCAACCTAGGCAGTTACCTAGGGCCTGTTGGCTGGAAGGGGTCCCACTGGCCAGGGGGTTGCTGCAACATTTACTTTTTTATGATTTTACATTTACTTTTTTAATTAAAAAATAACATATGTTCTTTAATGGTGTTCTTCTTTAAAAACACCCTCTGTGTCTGTGCATCCTTGCATGCATTGATATACACACTTGTTGCTTGCTTCTTATTTCCCAAGTCCCACACACAGAATTTAAATACAAGACCAGAAAAAACACTTGCTGCCTGACAAACACAGAATTCTTGCTGATGTGGAGACACTGGCATAGATGAACAACAACATTCCATCCCTAAGGACTGGGTATGACCAAGTGCATGTGTGTGTGTGTGTGTGTGTGTGTGTGTGTGTGTGTGTGTGTGTGTGTGTGTGTGTGTGTGTGTGTGTGTGTCTGTGTGTAAAGCCCTAGTTAGGGATAGTAGGTTTATAATTTGTTCAGGCTCAAACTCTATATCTTGGTTACAGAGAAAAGAGCCTGAATCATCTACACCAACTACCAAACTACTCAAAGAAATTGTTTCAGTGCATTTTCAAGGAACTGTGAGCTTCAAGGGAAGAGAAGTTTACTGCAGCACATACTAAGTCTGTTTTCAATGTGCAACTGTTTTGTTTAGCAAATGATTATCACAGTTATGCTACAGAATTTGAAAGAAGTGTTAGTCGCACAATACGTAGTATACTTGCTTTTAATGCAGAAGGCTGTGGATTCTACTCCAGCAGCATGTAGACAGATTGCTGATACTGTATGGTACTTTAAAGGGGGTGGAGGTGCTGCAGTCGAGTGTGTCCTCCTTCATATGTGATACCTAGTAACTATGAATCTGTAGTTGGTTTGCTATCCATTCCCTATTGCAATATTACCAGCTTACTGTTTTTTTTCTTAATGCAACTTATTCTTCAAGGGCAGCAGGCACTGAATTTGTAGATGAAACACTGAACTGTAAAATTGTTTGCTAGTAGCAACGTCTTCATTAGTTACATATCTCTTTAATAAGGAATTAGTCAGATGATTTTGACTTCTGCAGAAATTGAACATATTGACTGATATTGATGGGTAGTGATGACAGAGGTCTGAGTGGCCTTTTATGGTTGGAATGTTCTGAAATGGGCAGTTTTGTCATTATTGGCTCATACATTTTGTTTCAAAGCTTACTAGAAAAATGTTCAAACCTACAAATTTAAAGCACACTCTAACAAGTGGTGCTGTATTACCTCTTCAAGACATCTCTCCTCACCTTGGCTGTGCACATGTCCTAACTCCACATCTCATATAACCTATCTTCAACCATCACAACTATTCTCAAACCCACACCACTACTCTGGAATCTCCCCGTCTTGTCCACTTCCCTCTTCTACTAACCCCATTGTCCCTCCCACCATTGATCCCTCCTGTTTACTTCCCTTTCTCCTCAACCCCTATTGACCTACCATTGAACCAGGTGAGACATTCAGCTACTCTCACATCCTAGCGTAATATCACACCACCATTTATATCTACATAATATCCACTGACTCTGCTGATTCCTGCAATAGTACTCATATAGTCTATCACAACAGTACTCATATAGCCTTTTTCCTCAACTATTATACTTACTAAATGTATTATAGTTTAGTACATAGACTCCAGTTAATTCCTATATCTACTCTGTACCCCCAGCATGAAGTATCCTACTTAAATTTTACTTGCTGAAAAATACTCATATGGAATGTTCTCATGTATATACTCTGTATTGCTTGTATACTATTTTTGATTTAGAATGGTTACTTATGTACTTTAACTGTATGAGCTGCCAATTATATGTACCAAATGTCTCTATTAATGTAAATTCTGTATTATATGTGAAATGTCTTATATGCGGAACTTTTCTCTCCAGGACTCCACTGAAAATGGGCACGTCTGGCCCAGCTGGACCATCCCGGTAAGGAAATGCAAATAAATAAATCAATAAATGAATATTATACAAAGAATATAATTTAATGCAATCAGGAAGGTGAATCAAAGAACACATGCATACATGCATGCATGCATGATCATAAAAATGTGTGCAAGGGGCCTATGATAAGGTAAACTGTATCCTGCTCTGACCAGATGCATTTTCTTTGAATGTGGATTTCAATGTCTTTTCAATGAATGTGAGTTTCAAGGGCAGAGAAGTTTACTGTTAATGCAAAGTTTGTTTTTGTTATGAGACTGTATTGTTTTGTTTAGCAAAGTCAGAGTATTCTATAAAATTTGAAATAAAAGTTTTAAATGAAATCCAAATATATGTAATCATTGTAGAAATAAAGAATAAAGAAAAGGAACACAGGTGGACAGTGGTCTCACCTTCGATAACTACATCACCACAACAGTCAGGAAATCCTTCTATGTGGCACACCTCATCACTAAGGGCCTTTCATCTAGAAAATAGGAGGTCATTGTCCCACTGTACTCATCCCTCATTAGGCCCATCATATAGTACAACGCCCCATTTGGTATGTACCTCACAAGACATCTGCAACAACTGGAAAGGCCACAGAAACGCCTCACTAAAAGAATCACAGGCCTAAAGCAGATGCCCTATGCTGACCGATTAAGAAAGCTCCAGCTATACTCCGTGGCATATTGTCTACTCAGAGGTGATCTCTGCTTAACATACAAAGCCATGTCAAACCCAGAACTGTTGGACATGCTACACTTAAAGAAATCCCAATCCATCAGAGCCACATGCTCCAGGAACCTAAACTTTGTCATCACAATGAACAAAACATGCTGGAGGGATAGGTTCCTGACACAGAGACTCCCCATATTCTGGAATAGACTGCCCATACATGTCAAGCAGAGCGCCTCCTTGGCCCTCTTCAAAAGGAACCTTGACAATTGGATTGGAGATAGGAAATTTACCCTGGGGATCATGTCAGTTTCCCTGCTAGACAGGGGTCCAGGGAAGTAAATATTGTGGGAAGAAATAACCAGGGAATTGTTATGGCTAGGCTTGTATAGGCCCTAGGGCCGAAAGCTTAGTACCAACCTAAGAACCGATGAACCTTTGAATAAAATAGTATGCTCACTGAGAGATCTGAATAGTGTTTATATTAACTGCAATCTCCGGAAGTTAGAGGGCTTCCAGAACACCAAACCAATGTAAAAAAGCAAAAACAGCTGAAAGTCCACCACAGTTGTCTTTATTACATGACAAAGCTTTCAAATAAAACTCTTCATCAGTATCTCTGATGAAGTGTTTTACTCGAAAGCTTTGTCATGTAATAAAGACAACTGTTGTGGACTTTCAGCTGTTTTTGCTTTTTTACTTTGCTATAGTAACTGGGGAGAAATAGCCAAGTAATGGGACCCTGGATGGCTGCAATGGGGTGGGGGGGGTGTTGCTGTGTGTGTGTGTGTGTGTGTGTGTGTGTGTGTGTGTGTGTGTGTGTGTGTGTGTGTGTGTGTGCGCGTGCGTGAGAGGGGGTCTAATCCATTACCCTGCTGAGGCCCCATTTGACTGTGTTTTGGCTCTGATAACAGTGGTACATGGTAAGGAAAGGATAAATTATGTCAAAAAACTGATTGCTTTAATGACTTATTATTGGCTAGATGAGATGTCTGTATATAATTATGTGGTTTATGTTAGCAACATTTTTATGAGGGTGGCAGGCACACTTGATCAGCGTTTTGTAGTTTATTTATTATTTATTTATTTATTTGCATTTGTTTACTGGGAAATTCCAATTGGATGCAGGACCTTTTTCAGCGGATGCCCGGGGAGAAAAGCTCCACATCATGTACATGATAAATAGAGATACAAAGTTGCAGCAATAGTAAACAACATTACAGGTTGTTGGCTTTAATACACTAACAAGATAGTGATTATCAACAGTATATACAGTAAATGTTGCAAGTTAAGATAGTTTCTTGTCGTTTATAATATTAGTAACAAAGTTGTCAGACAAGATTTTTAAATATGTAAAGACAACTAGCTAATTCTGACTGTGGTTAGTAGTGGCAGCAGTATAGTTGGGTTGGGTTCCTATTAGATGACCAAAGACGCATTCTATCGAATGCGTGTTTGGTCGAACTTAAAACAATGAAAAGGCAAAATAGCGAAGCGGCTTTTAAGCGAATTCTTTCTCAGGGAAAGAATTTGCTTGGCTGCTTCCATTACTTTGCCGTTTTTGGCACTGCAGTGCGATCTTGGAGTTGGTATATTTAAGAAGGGGGGGGGTGGGGGGCAAAGCCCCTCACTTTATGTATTCTTTCAATTTTTTTCTTTTTTTTTTTTTTTGGAACAGTGATTTTTTTTCCCTTGGAAAAAATCGCTGTTCTGAGCTTTCGAGATTGTAAGCTTTTGCTTACATGGGGTCAATTATTCATCATTTGCTTTTTTAAGCATTCAATGATATAATATAGACTCGTTGGGTTAAGAGTCTAGGTGGAGGGGGTAAGGGTTGGGCTGCTAGTCTGGATTAGAACAAGGACAAAGCCAGTGCAAATTTAAGTAAAATTTGAGTGCAGTCTTGTAAAGGCTGCTGGAAGGTAGAGTAGTTATAGAGGGTGGAAGATTGTTCCAAAGTTTAGATAAGGTACATGAAAATATGGCTTCTCCTGCTGAGTTTTTGGGTTTGATAACAGTGAGTTGATTTTTGTTGCTTGATCTTAGGGGCCTAGTGGAGTGATAGGGTTGGAGAAGGGTTTGAAGGGAAGTGATGTTAAGGGGGCGGTTAATAAGTTTATAAGCGAGGGTGAGTAGATTAAAATGAAGGAGTTGTGGGAGTTCTAGCCAGTTTAGTTCTTTAAGGGAGATACAATGATGGCTGCTGTAGGAGGTTCCAGTGGCAAATTTAGCAATTTTGTTGTAACAAGCATCCAGCTTGTGTAGCTCTGTCTGTCCAAGGTTGTTAAGTATGGGGGATGCATAGAGTAGGGTGGAGATTAGCTGGGAACTGACTATGGAGATTCTAGCCACCTTTGTTAGGAATTGGCAGCTTCGATATAATGCACCAAGTTTCTTGTGAACTTTTTTTAATGTGAGAGATATGTGGGTGTCAAATCTAAGTTTGTTGTTGATTTCCACATCGAGTAATTTTGTGTGTTCTGATGGAGAGATGATGGTATTGTCTTTGCTGAGAATGTTGAAGTGGGGGATGTTTTGGGTGGCTTTGGAAGTTTGGAATAGGAGAAGTTTTGTCTTACTTGGGTTGAGTAGGAGCTGAGCATTGGATAGCCAGCTTTCCACAGAAGAGAATGATTCCTGTGTAATTTGTTGTATTTCTGGTAGAGTGGGGGCAGAGCAGATGAGAGTAGAGTCATCTGCATACTGTATAAAAGATGCTTGCGTGGTTGCAGTATGTAGGTCATTAGTGAAAAGTGAAAATAGCAGAGGGCCAAGGATAGACCCTTGGGGAACTCCGAGAGTAACTGGGAGGTGAGGTAATAGGTTATCATCCCAGATTACTGATTGCTGGCGTCTGTGTAGATAGCTGTGGAAACAGTTGCAGGCTGATTATGAGAAGGAGAGGTTGGATACAGTAGAGAGTAGTAGCTCATGAGATGAGGCTGATTACATCAAACACTTTCCACTGTGTGACTCTGTCCATTTTTTAACATGCAGTAATGATGGAAAATACGTACTCTAAGCAGAAAAAGAATAACTTCATCCATAAGGAAAATGACTTCCTCATGGTAGCCCTTACACATATGGGAAACTTTTATTTGGTAAAGCTTGGGCAAGTCAATTGGACCAAAGCCTGGAATCAAATCCTTCTTGATATTAATGCAGTGGGTGACAGAAACTGAGCATTAGCACAGTGCAAGAAGAGGGCAAATGATATGGTAGGATGTGCTAGAAGCAAGGCCCAGCAGAATGCAATATTCCTTATCACTATGGGAGGAAGGGGGACTCTGACAATTATTCAATAACAGTAGATGAGGAATACCTTCTATACATTCATTAGGATGACTATGACAAAGATGATGGTGGCACTGGAATAATCAGAAGTAGTTTGGTCACTGGCTATTAACAATGTCTGCAGCAGCAGCGGTCATCTGCACATTAGGGTTGGTTTAAAAACAGTAATGTATATTTATATACAGAACTGAATGCTGACATGGAGTGATAAAACTAAACACATGAAAATTCACTAATAATAGGAGAACCTTGTACATAAGCACAGAATGGTAATGAAGGCAGTGTGCATGGTAAGTTTCCTACTCACCCCTTTATAAACATACAATAGTGTGCCAGCATCAAAAACAAACAGGTCCACCATACCAATACATTTGGAGGATATCAGCAGCAGAATGGGTGTTGTTGATAAACATAGCATAGTTATATTTATGAGGCAGTCTTAGGAAAGTGGCACACAGTCTCCGCATTTAATGGCAGGATATCTGACCTCACAACATGCCAGTAACTCTGCAGGAAGTGACAGTGCATCAAAAAGTCATACAAGTGGTGACATTTCACTCATTCTTGCACAGGAGGAACAACCATGCACTTCAACACCATTATGTCCACACCCAGATGATGAACACATTCAGGATGATGGCCAATATTCAGAGGTAAAAGTTTCCACAGATACATCTTTGAAAAGAAAAGCCAGGCATAGGAATTTATTACAGCTACCCCAGGAAACATGTAAAGCATTGGTTGGCCAGCAGGAAATGTGTTGTGGCATTGTTAGGAATCAGAACACTAACACAGAGTGTCAGCTGGAAATGGTAAGAGTCCTCCAGAGTATTTGTGAGGATTTCCAGCACTACATGGAAATGCCACACCAATGCATAGTATGGTGGTACACCAAATATCCTTGGCCCCCTGCATTCATACATTAGTTAGGATATACCAGAATCAAGCTGGAGTCAGTCTTGTAAGGGGAAGAGGACAGGATACTGTCTGGACATGTGCATGGGGGGGTCACATTGGCATACAGTTGCTTGTCAGGAGAGTACTGTAAGTAGTCAAGGTAAACAAGCACAACAGATTTCATGCAGGCCGCATCAGCATTCATGAACACCTACCACAGCCTCTCATTCAAGGTCATGATCACAGTCATACAGCACTATGGGGGGATCACTATTAGATCAGTGACAGCAGGATCACCTGTATCAAGTAGGTCACAACATTGGACCGAATCACCTTTCAGTTCTCATGGCAGCCCCTCTTCAAAATCACTTGCATCATCACCGAGACTATACTTAGGAGATGTGTATGACTCATTTGATTTTGAACTGCTGTGAATCATTTCTGGCAATTCTGTATCTTACACTTTTACCTTCAATGACACAGATGGATATTTAACTTGAAGGGGAATAAGGTAAACAAAATAATTTGCAGGGGGGATGAACAAGTTTACAAACATATACATTTCATCCTTGTAATCCTACTAAGTAGGCCATCAAGTAAAGATGGAAAAAAAATCTGTATGTCATGTCACTGCAGTCATTAACAGCAATGTTATATGCATTATCATTGTTACAGTTGGCAGTTACATGCAACATAAAAATATAAATTCAGGAGATATATAATAAGAGAATTACAGATTAAAATGAGTAGCCTGACATGTAAACTTACACTGCTGTCACTTTACCCTCACCACTGCACAAATTATTATATTTTTATGTGTCTGAAATCACAAATTATTGTGTATGACAACAGAAAAATAATCTGATGTGCAATACTGCAACAAAGTGAATATGAGAAAAAATGGCATAATATAAAAAATAGTATAATACATTTTCATTCAGCTGCAAAACATTAACTCATGAAATATTTTAACGTTGAGAACATTCAATATTTCTATACTTAAGCAAAGCATTATATCAGAATTTATTCATCAAAACTGAGAAAATTGTGATTATTATTAGTGCATTTAGCTGTTATAAAGTGCATTTACTGTTTTAAAAGGCATGTACTGTTAAGCACTAAGGGACTGTTGTATCTAGCTGCTTTAAAGTCTATCTACTGTTAAGCGCTAACGGACTGTTATATGTAGCTGTTATAAAGTGCATTAAGCTGTTATAAAGTGCATTTACTGTTGAGGTAATATATAGATAATGTGCTTTTCCTTGTCCTAATCTTTCCCATATCTCCTTCTCATTCCTAGGGAATCTATACTTTCTTGTCAGCCCCACCCAGCCTGCCCCCCCCCCCCCCCATTGAAAGGCTCGCAACACTAGGGGACTACTGACTGCAAATAAACTGAAAACCAAACAGTCGAACTGTTTTTTGTCACCAGCAAGGAAACAAGGTTATACTCTCTCCTATACTTAATTTTGTTACATTTTACATACAAACCATTTGGGGGGTCTGCAGCATTGGCAGAAATACATTAGATATTTCCCAATTACTCCTGTAACTAAGGTAAATGATACTTTATAAAAACAAGAGCCATTGTTTAGGAAATCAGCTTAATACTTTCCTTTGAAATAGAAATACCTTATCTTTGGCAAAAACTGTGCATAGCTAGTCTGCACTGGAAAGACCTAATAGATTGGCTCTGCAGCCTCAGGGTCTGCTTGGGCCCCAATCCATTTGCCTTGCTTCGCTCTGCTCACTCCGCTCCCCTACCCTGCCCCCAATTTCCACCCGCCCCACTACATCTACAACTGCAACTTCCCAAATCCCACCCCTGATTAACTCTCATCCAATCAACACTACTTGCATCCAAAGACCACATAACACAAAACATGCTGTTCTTACTTACATCTCTCTTACTAACCCTCACAACCCTAACTGACACTACATCCTCACACACATACATACCACTACCCCACACCACCTACTATAAAACACATACCTTCACACCTAAAGAAACCCACATAAGCTTCCCAATAGCCCCCTCTTTATTTAATAACAACACAACATTACTTATACACAGCAAGCACATTCCACTATCTTACACTAGAAAAACAACATGCAAACTCCACATAGACATTTTACAAAAAATCAAACTTCATCTATTATTAAAGAAATACCTCCTTACCTCTGGAGATATTCACCCACATCCAGGGATAAGCAATATTATACCCCCAAACAAACACACAGCAGATCTACTTATCATTGACCTTAACTCTCGCAGTATATCAAACAAACTCCCTCACTTACACGCATTCATAACTCACTACTCCCCGACATTCTAACCACAACAGAGACCTGGCTAAAACCCAGCACAGAGAATGAGGAAATTCTCCCTCCGGGATATAATATCCTAAGACTAGATAGGATGGGAAAAAGGGGAGGGGGCATTGCAATTGTCTATAAAAATACACTTACTCTACAACCTCTACTAACTCCTCTACTAAAATTTAATACTGCTGAGATCGTAGGCTCTGTGCTACTCCTAAACAAGAAAAAAAGTATCAATATTCTCTGTGCGTATATCTCTCAAGGTAATAACTCTCCAATAATTGAGGAGATTCTTCAATGGGTAAAAGACAACCTGCCACAAGAGACTAGGAGACCTAAACACTGATTG
The DNA here is from genome assembly GCF_019279795.1 of Protopterus annectens. Classification (NCBI taxonomy): domain Eukaryota; kingdom Metazoa; phylum Chordata; order Ceratodontiformes; family Protopteridae; genus Protopterus; species Protopterus annectens. The sequence continues at coordinate 1,424,116,822 of NC_056743.1, forward strand.
GGTAGCCTGAAAGTCTAAAAACCCCACTAACCACATCAACCTGTATGGATTCTCTCAACTCATTCAAGAACCTACTAGAGTATACAAAAAGTCCCAAAAGGAATCTATACTAGATTGGACATTTGTAAACTACTGAGAATAAAACTTCCAAACAGCTTGTCTGCCAGACGGACTTAGCAACCACCTCCCAACTTTCCTCCTACGCAAACTTATTAATATACCCAAACCTACAGTCTATAGACAAGTCAGAAATGATAGCAATGTTAACCCTCTAGATCTCAACACTACATTAAAAAATGTAACTGGGAACCACTATGCACCCTCCACTTGGACCAAGCAGTAGACTATTTTAATAGAATTCTTACTAAGATCCTTGATTTAGTAGCCCCCATAAGAACAATTAGAGCTAAATTACACTATGTTCCATGGCTTAGTAAGTCCACTAGAGCCCTATTAAAATCTAGAGATAAGGCATGGAAAACCTGGAAGAAAGACAACATGAGTCTTTCCAAACAAAACTATCAACACCTTAGGAATCAGGTCAAACAACAAACGAGGCTTGATAAACAGAACTACTATCTAAGTATCCAAAACAAACACTCCAACAACCCTCAAAAGTTCTGGCATGCAATTAACTCCATACTAAAACCTGGTAAAACCACCACACCAGCTCCCACCTCAACCTCCACAAATACAGATAGCAATATAGACTCCAAATTCAATCATCACGTTACTGAATCCATTAAATCTCTGTCTACTCAACTATCCAAAAATAGCTACTCATCAATGCCAACGGCTCCTAACAACACATCTGCCTTTACATTCTCACCTGTTTCAACCTCTACAATAAAAAAAAAACTCTTAAAACTTAAAACCTTACTCTTGCAGTAGATGATATACCAGCAAATTTCCTAAAAATGGCTGCCGATTCCATATCCTACCCAGTCTCAATCCTTATCAACCGCTCCATACAGGAATCCTATATCCCTCAACTGTGGAAAATCTCCTACATTATTCCCCTTCATAAGGGTGGAAATGCCTATGATTTCTCCAACTACTGCCCCATTGCCATTCTGTCTCCTTTATCAAAGATACTAGAGAAATGTATACACTCTCATGTCATGCATTTCCTAAACTCAAACGATCTCCTCTCTCCTACACAACCTGGCTTCTGCCCACACCACAGCACAACCACCGCCCTTCTCTCCTACACAAAACTGGTTAACCAACATAGAAATAACAATAGATTTGTATCTGCTATATTCCTGGACCTCTCTAAAGCATTTGGCATGGTCTCTCACTCCATACTAATAGATACTCTAACCTCTTTAGCCTTTGCCCATAACACTATTGCTTGGTTTAAACACTACCTATCAGACTGACAACAAGCTGTCCAGTGGCAAGGAGTTTTATCACCTTTACTCCCAACCACCATTGGTGTACCTAAGGTTCCATATTGGGTCCACTGCTCTTTTCTATCTTCACCAATAACCTACATACCCCTACCCTGCAGGCCTCACTCATACAGTATGCAGATAACTCCACCTAATCTGCTCAGCCCCATCTCCTACCACCTTACAGCACCTCATCCAAGAATCTTTAGCCTCAATAGAAAGGTGGATCACTAATATTCACTTTATCTTAAATCCCAACAAAACAAAACTACTTCTATTTACCCCAAACAAAGCAAAAACCTCTCCACTTTCCTTCTCTATCTCTTCCAATAATGGAACTGTCATTTCACCCTCTCTCCACACCAAGCTCCTTGGCGTCGAGATAGATAACAACCTCCACTTTAACATCCATATCTCTCAAACTATAAAAAAGGTACACAAAAATGGGTTCCATATATAGACATAAACATTTTCTATCAGATCAGGCTAAGGTCACCCTAGCTCATACCCACCTTCTTTCCACACTAATGTATGAAGCCCCAATTCTCACTTATGTTAGGAAATCTGACCTAGATAAACTTGAGTCTTGTTATAACAAAATTGCAAAGTTTGCAAAAAATTCCCAGTTTAGAGCCCATCACTGTATACCTCTTAGGCAACTTCAGTGGCTTGAGCTCCCACAGCTATTAACCTATCACCAAGTTGTCATAGCATACAATAACCTAAAACATCCTGACAAAACTCCAGCTCTAAGGCAATTACTGACTAACTATACACCAAATCGTCCACTCTGCTCTGCCAACAAATCACTCCTCTCTATCACCTAAGCTAACAACACTGCAGGTAAAGCTCTATTTTCACCCAGTATAGCAAAAACTTGGATTAATCTCCCTCCCTCTGTGACTTCTGCATCAAATACCACAGAATTCAAAAACTCCCTTATGGCCCATCTTATAAGTTCTTGGCTCTGTCCATGTGTCACATAGTCCTAAAATCTGTTACCTCCACACTTTCTCTTTTCTCTGATATTTCATGCCCTCAGTAAGCATGGTTGTTACAAATGGTATCCCTTGACAAACAGGATCCTGTTGTAATCTCTGTCTGTTTTTTTTCACAACAAACAGAACGTACATATGAAAATATTGCTGATTAGAATTTTTTTACTGTTTCTCTGTTTCTCACTAAATACTACTAATATAACAATGTTTTACATTATGTATAATATCATTATTGTTATTATTTGTTGTTTTAATTAAGTGGAGCTTTTCTCCCCCAGGGCCTCCGCTGTAAAAGTACCTCATCCAGTCGGACCATCCCGGTTAACAAATGTAAAATAAATAAAATAAATAATGTATATGATGCCTTAAAACATCACTGAACAGGAGTCAGGCATGACTTTAACAAACGATTAACTTTTGTAAAATAAAAAAAATAAGATGAGAAAGAATGTCAGATGAACAGTGACAGTAGACCATGCACTACAAAGCAAAGCTCACTGATATCACTGCATGGATTAATTATACTCTGTTTTTTACAAGAAAGGCAATGCTAACCTGACTGTCATGGCCATAGTTCTGGACTAGATGCCACCTCTTTATCTGCACAGCTGATTGCCATGCATGAGTCTGCCACATGCACAGTCAGCCTTAGGTCAAGTGGTGCCCTAGGCAAAAGGGCTCCACAGCCCCCCACCCACACCACCTGGTGCCCCCATCCTGGTCATACCTCTCAACCATACCAAATTCCTCTGTAAATACTGGTTTTGAGGGAAAAATATTGGGGTGCCACGAAATTCTGAGTGGCCCCTTTAATTTCTGGATTTTCCAGGGTTTTTTTTTTTTTTTTTAAGTTATTTTTTGAAGTTTTTTTTTATTTATTTATTCCTGATGTCATCATGTGCAGGGTGTGCGTAATGATGTCAACTTCACAGACATTCATTATTACTTGATTTAAGTTAAAGTTGCGGACCGGTCTACAGTGCGTGATTATTCAAGCAATGCACTGCACAACAGCTCCTTCAGGTAAGATGTATATTTGTTTGTTATGTACAAGTGAGAGAAACTTTCTTTGAGAGATTAGATTACTTTTACACATGTGTGTGTGTGTGTCTTATGCTATATGCAATAGAGAGAGAGAGAGAGAGAGAGATTACTTTACTTAATGGTAATGGCAACATATTTTAGAGAGATAGATTACTTTAACGGCAGACTTTCTTTTACTTTTCCATCTGCTCTTCATGCAGGCTTTGAATCCTGCAAAGCTTTATGTACAATGAATTCTCTTAATAAAGTTAGCAGTCTGCAGGTTTTGAATTCAAATTCTGTTATCTGTTAAGCTGTGTGTGCGATGAATTCTGTTAAGCTTACTTTTCATATGTACATGAGTCACAAGAGAGAAATAGCTTACTTTTCATATGTGCGTGAGAAAGAAATTACTTAATGTTAGCAGTCTGCAGGCATCTGTGCAATATGCACATGAGAGAGAAATTACTTAACGTTAGCAGTTTGCAGGCATACGTTATTTGAATTTTGCTAAGGTGTGTGTGTGTGTGTGTGTGTGTGTGTGTGTGAATGTGTGGTCAGCGTGTTACAGCTCCTTCAGGAAAGATTAGTGTATTGTTTGTGGTACGTTACAAACTTGGACAGCTTATATGATGAAAAATCACTCCCAGGATGGGACTGTGCAATTGTGGGTGTTCCCACTATGATTGACACATGAAAGAGAATGTCAGATTATCAGTGATTGACAGAGATGGTAATGTTGTGGTGATGTCATGCACATATTACCACATAATGTCTATATAATATTAATATTTCCTCTTGCTATGATGTTATTATAGTTGTGTGCATATTTTTCACTTAAAACACACACCAAATTATGGGTTTGCAAGATCCTCATTTCGTGAGCAAGACTTTACTATTATTACAGAGAAGGATGGCAGATTGCTCCAGAACCTGCTACTCTAATGTCATTTTTTTTTCAAATCTTAAATGGAGACATCACTGTTTGTATGGGTTTTAGAAAGAACAATGGATAAATGCTTTTTAACTTTCTAACTCTACTGGATCTTCTCAGACGGGCCTACATATGGTGAACCTAAACCTGAAAAAATGCCCTAAAGTTTTGGAGGTACTCAACTTTATCTAAGTGAGTTTCTGGAATGAAAGAATGTTCCTCTTGGTCTACTATGATTTGCAAAAGCAGACCAGAGCTAAATGAAGGAATTTACTCTTGTCTTTTACCAGACTGATGTTGTGGAAGCTAGGAGGTTTATATTTTCTCCTTTTGGGGTTGGGGGGGAGACAGTGGGTATAAGTTTTACAGCATGTCTGGAATGTTTAGCTCATACTTTTGGTCTGTTCCTCTTAGAATGTGTGGTTTTCTAGCAAATCAGTGAGAACTGAATTCACTAAATAGTTTCAGTCTTCCTGGAAACTCGTAAAACAAAACATTTTATTCTAGCAACTTTTCTAAGATTATACAAGCAATGTTTAAAATGTGTCCCTGGTTTTGAGCCTTTGTTCCACCCCCCTAATAAATGTTGGCTTTTTCCAGATTTCTTGTGCTGCCTAGTTCTTCAGGGGAGAGAAGTTTAGTGTTGCTTATGCCAAGTTTGTTTGTGTTGTTAATAGCCCAATAGGTAAAATACTTGCTTTTGATGCACAAGGCCATGGGTTCTACTCCCACAGTATGTAGACAGATTGCTGATACTGTACTGTGTAGTACTTTTAAAGGGAGTGGATGTTGCAGTCCTGAGAATGTCCTTTTTGGCGAGATATCTAGTAATTATGAACCTGTTATCAGTTTACCATACATTCTTCCCTATTGCAATATTACTAGCTTATTTTTTTAATGTAACACAGGCAATTTATTTCTCATGGGAAACAGGTACTTTATTTGTAGATGAAACAATGAAATATAAATTATAAAGTTGTTTGCTAGCAGCAACCTCTTCATTAGTTACAGATCTCTTTAATGTGGAATTATTAGATGACTTTTACTTCTGCAGAGATTGTGCATATTTACTGATACTGGTGGACTGTAGAAATTTGAGTAGACTTTTATGATGGAAATGTTGTGAATTGGACAGTTTTGTCATTATTGGTTCATGCATTTTGTTTCATTGCTTACTGGAAAAATGTTCAAAAACCATTAATTTAAAATGTGCTCTAACAAGCGTGCTGTAATATACAAGGAATATAATATAATCAGGAAGGTGTATCAAAGAACACATCTATGTTTTGTGTGCAGGAGGCCTATGATTTGAAAACAGCCCAAAGGTAATCTTTATCCACCACTGGCCATATACATTTTTTTTGGATGTGGGTTTCAATGCTGATTCAATGAATGTGAGTTCCAAAGGCAGAGAAGATTTAATGCTAAGTCTATTTTCACTGTGAGACTGTATTGCTTTGTTTAGTGGATGTCTATTAGTGTTTGTGCTATAAAATGTAAAATAAAAGTTTTAAATGAAATCCAGATAATGATTGTAGAAGTAAAGCAGTATGCATGTTACAGTGTTTATGGTAAATGGGGAGAAATAGCCAAGCAATGGGACATTTGAATAGCTGCAGGGGAAAGGAGGGCTGTGTATGGGGGGGCCCCATTCTACCATGATTTTGTGAGAGGGTAGGGCAGCAAATTCAAAGACGGCCCCAGGCAACACAAACTCTAGCTATGCCACTGATCAGTAGGCCATAGAGAATGACTTTTGGAGGTCCTAGTAAACTATAATATTCTTTTGCCTACCATTAAATTCTCTGTGTTTACCAGAAAACCCACATACTGCAAGTCACCAAAGACAAAATCCTAAGGTTCATCTTCTCCCTTCTCAGTGAACATCATTGCTACACATTTAAAAAAAATGGTTACCATTTACTACAGAGTCTAGGGCCATATTTTGGTTGTCTGTTCTTCAGTTTGCGTTTGAGAGTTGGTATCCCACAATTCCATTGGAGTGGGTGTGGTCACATAATTATGTATGCAAATATTATGTTAATCAGCATACAGATTTGTACCTATTTTTCATGGGCCTTTGTCCAGATTTTTGATGTTTCCAGGTTGAAAGGTATGATCCTGGTCTATTTATACCATCCAGTTTACTAGAAAAACACACCTGCTAGAGAGGTACCCTAGGTGGCCACCCAGTTAGCCTAGGCCTAAGGCCGGCTATGGTCACATGGGGTCCCTTACTACTGCTGGCAGCTGGCCATTATTACTCATAGTAGGATGGGAGATGGGAGCTGCAGTGACAACATGGGTCATTTCACCACCAGACTGGTACATGATCATGTTATACTTAATGCAACAGGCAATAAACATCCATCACACAGTAGATGGATAATACTGAACTGCAGCTCCAGACTCATCCAGGCATCTGAAACAACACTTGAGAAGGCCAAAGATACTCTCAATGACAATAGAAGTCTGTGACAGGGATTTTTATAAGTCTTCTCTGCATCTCCACTAGGATTTCTCACTGGTATCATGAGTCATGGCTCCAGTGGATATCCAGTGTCACCTGAAAAATAAGAGTGAAAGGGACAGAAGGGGGGGACAAAGAAAAAGTGGTTTGGTATTCAGCAATAAATTTTAACATGAATAACTACTTAAATACAATATAAAAATAAAATCCACTTACCAACAAGATGACCACTGGGCATTCTGCCATGGAGGAGCAGGCAACTGAGTGAGGTAGTATTACTAGATATGGGAATCATGTGCACTGCCAGCATGCTGGGCAGAGACATTAGTGATGCACCCCCATGCATCACACACTACCTGGCAACTGATGGAATGGTAAACCTTCCTATTGTGGTAAAACTTACCCTGGGGACCAGAAGGGTCCCTAATTGCAACATGGCTCCAATCTATTACACTAAGTACTAGAGGGAAATGTGCCACCCCATAAAAAGAAAGCATAGTCTTGGCTTGGCCCTGAGGTGACACCGGAAATAGATGTACTGATCCACATGTGCCAACAGTATATCCAGGAACTGTTGCAGTATCCTTGAGGAAGAAGCCTGTGAGATTCCCTACGTGTCCCCAGTCTGTCTCTGGAAGGTTCTCATGGCAAGTATAGTAAGGGTTATACATAGTTTTGTATCCACAGGGATAGGAAGTCCTTGCATTCCTCCAGTACCTCTATGGAGGTCAAACATGCCCACTAAGACCTGTACAATGTCCCTGTCCACTGTGAACCTATCAAGGATTTCTTTATTATCAAAGTAATAATGAGTTATCCTTTGTTTATATTTTCATCTTCTTGGCCGGCAAGTGCCACCGTGCACAGATTATTTTGTTCCAGCCAAGACAAGCAACTCTCATCTGAAAATAGCAATACTAGCAGAAGCAAGTGACACCATTATTCATGGATTTCAACTCAAATATGTTTGGTGAGACGTCCCTTTTTATAATGTGTCTGTGGAGAGCTCAAACAAGTGCAAAAATTTAATTATAAATCACAAACATGCAAATACTTCATTAAAATATGCTGAGTTACATTATTCTTCATTTACATTTCATTATTAGTACATTTGCAAAGGCTCATTTGAGGTCATCGTGCATTTGCATAAATGGGCTCTATGAATCACAGATCAACATTCTCATTTGCAGACATCGCATATAGCCTCCACACATTTGTGTAAATGACTACAAAGACCACTCTAAGTCTTGGTGAACTCGAATGCTAGGTATGGCAAATGGGAAAGGCAAGTACAAAGAGGATGAATATGACATAATATAGACCTGAAAAAATAATAAGTCAGTCCTCAGAATAAAGGTATTATAAATGCTCTGAGATGTGTGGTAATGTGCAAGTGCTAGACACAGTTATTTTTATCTGTAGCCCATGTTAAGCATTTCTGCAACTTACTATGATGTGACTTTCCAATGGCAGGATTTCTCCTTTAAAAGTTATAACAGTGAGCATAGCAAGATGCCACCACCTGGAATCAAGTTAAACTCTTCCATGCTGTAAGTAATAAGCAGTTCCCCATTGCAGGAAGAGCTGGAAGCCTATACAGAAAGTGACATATCACAAGGCTTCCTCTGCCAGCCATATGTCTCTGATTTTACTTTTAACCGTTTCCCATTAAGAAGAAATAAAGGAAAAGCAAAAAACCAGAGAAAAACACTGACTCCATCTGAAGGAAGAATCTGACAGCTGACAGGGGGGGGCATTAAAAAATGAGAACATCTGTTGTCATTTGACATCACCAAGTCTAATGGAGAATGGCATCACCCTCTGAGCTCTTGTGATGAATACAGCATCTAATTTCCACTCATATGCAGTTAAAACCTGTCTGCTCAGGGTGTGCGAGGCTGCAGACAAAAGACCTGGCTGGTGTTTTTCCAGGAAGTGCAACTGATTTTAAATTTCTCATTTCCATTTTTATGTAAATATTATAAGGCTGATGGTAATATATATAAACTTGTTTAGACACCACATTACTGAGTTTATATGTGTTATGTCAATGGTGGAAAAATCCTTTTCACCTGATAGTGACTCTCAACACATTACCCCAACAGACATAATCTGAGGCATCTGCTGTAATAATCTGAGTGTGATTTGGGAATATAAAAAGTCAGCCTATGGCTAAATTTTGCTGATCTGAAATAACGGTGGGCATAAGTGGTAGGATTTAATTGAAGGGCAGTACTAACTGATCCCCCAAAGCCCTCAGAACCCAATATACATTTGTCATATATAGCCTTGTACAAGGTATCGCACACCCCTAATGATGCCTTGTATCCCAGAGATCAACATATTTTCTTGCTGAGATCAGGCCTATCTGACTGAATTGTGAGGTAAATGCAGTTTACCCCATACTTGTCTCGAAGAAGGAAAATCAAAATTGTGTCTACACCATTCTCTAAAACTGAAGTCTCTGACTTTGTCTAGCTTATGGCAATGCCTAACTTTCTGAACAAAGCCAATAGTTGGATTCATTTTTACCAAAGTATCTGCTGTGATTCTGCAGACAGGAGAATTTTGTCTACTTGAAGAAATGCATGTATTACTTTTGTTCTTATGATGCCAACAACTGGTGCCAGAAACCTTTCTTGCTGCTGTGGGAAGGCCAGAAGTAAGAGTTGTTCATAAGTTCATAGGTATATACTAGGCTTATGACATCAGGGCATTTATATGCCTAGCCGCACAATCCAACCATGTGCCCTTGTAACAGGTAGTGGCAATGTTTCACTTTTGAATCTGAGATACTTGTTAGAGGCTGGATGGATCAGTGAATGTAAGTATCATCTATGTTCACCTTAGCCTTAGTGGGACATAAGTACATACACATAAATGTAACTTTGTCCACTTTAACTAACAAATTAGTTTTTTGTAGGGATGAGTATGAATGCATAAATATCATCCATGTCCACATTAACCATGTATGCACTTTGGGGGATCAGTAAAATATAAATAAATATCATCTTTGTCCAGTTTAACCATCCAAGCAGTTTTTTGAGATCACCATGTATAAATAAATATTATTCATGTCCACTGTAACCTTGAGGACATAAGAAAAACTGGGGAGGGGCAGACATCATCTTGAACTCCCTCACCCTGACTTAGTTGTTGACAGCTCTGAGGTCTAGAGGTGGACTGTAGGCAACTTGTCTCCTTAAAGTTACAAAGAACCTTAAGTAAAATCCATTTTCACACTGTATTTGTTGTATCATTTTCTTTTATGGAAGGATTTGTATCTAATCCCATGCCAAAGGCAGGCAGTGATGACGGAGTTTGAGATATACACTGTTTTATAGGAAGGAAGTAAACTGCATGGCATATTGTAGTGTAATTATTTATTTGACCTTCCTTTCTGTAATTTAGTATATTGTTGATGATGACTAAAAGCACTGGACATTATTCTAATTGATGTAATGTGTGAGTGTGAGGCAGCTGAAACGGGTATAGGAGAAAAACACAAGCTGCAACCTTTATTATTATTATTATTATTATTATTACTATTATTATTATCATTTCAAATAAAGTGTTTCTTAGCTGTGTCTGTGTTGTTTAGCCTATCTTTTCTGTTTCCTAAGAAATGGTGTTTGAACTATAGTTTTATTTATGCTTAAATAGCAAGGGATTGAAATATTTAATTTGGGTCCATTTTTTCTCAAGGTCTTAATAAACACCCTGGTTGTTAGGGGTAAATAGCAACAGAAATTATAAATGTATCAAGAAAATCATGTTGCTATATTCAGATGTATTCTCAGGGCTTACTTAGACATGGCTCTGATGTTGTTCTCAACCCTTGGTCACATCTAATGTCTCATTACACTAGCCACATGGATACTCATTTCCTGTACAGTCATGTTTAGTTTGGTTAGTTTACCCCTGAAGTCATCATCAAAGAAAAACTATAATCTTTTCCATTTGGTCTAAGATTGCTCCCTGTTAATTATTAATATGAACTTGATAATTCATAACACTGAGTATACAGAAGCTGCAGACCCTCATCCCATACTTGTTTAATAACCTTGTACCCCTGTCTTATGAAAATATGTCCGTAGTTAAAGTGTGCTTTGCTGGATTTGTCAACAAAGAGCCAATAATTCTGTCTGACTTGGGAGGGGGCTTCTATATAGTTTGTTAGACCTTCTTAGAGTAGGTGAGGTGACAAAGTATATGATTTTTGTGAAGTTGTTATTGTGTCCTTTGTCTGAGGATGAAGAAGAGGCTATATATATGCAAGCTGTAGTTGATCTGCATTATGCATCTACAGCACTTCATTTTAGAGACAAATACCTCCTTTTATTCTCAATTGAGGTGTTCTTTTTTCAGTATTTTTGAGAAAGACATAATCCTCTGGTGGTAAAGTTAAAGAGACAGAGGAAGCATTCATTTTTTAAAGATATTGAGAAAGGGATCAATTATCATCCAGTGATATTCCACATCTTCTTCCTTAGAATATTCCAGAAGCAAAATTTTCCTTTCAAGAGAGGTAGATGGGGACAAAATTTGCTCTGCATAGCCCAAAGCAGATGGCCCTTATGGTAAACAGCTACAAAACAGGAAGCAATCTATCATCTTACTTATTTTTGTAATCTGACTATGGCATCTGCAAAATAGCTGACATAATCAGGGAGACTTTTGCTGCTGCTGCCTTTACCAGTGTAACCTTTGTTGGTTCCCTTTGATCAGTGAAAGAACTTTGATAACATTCTCTACCGACAAGGTTGAAATTTGGGCACTTTAGAGGTACAAGTGAAAGACAGGATGGAGAAAATATAAGGAAAATCAGGTAAGTTTCTCTAGTTTTGAATAACATACCTGGTCTTCCTAGTATTTTCTCCATCCTGTCTTGTACCTCTGGACTGTCCAGATTTCCAATTTTATTATTTTTTTTAACTGTGTAGAAAACTTAAAAAAATTATAGTATATAGTAATGGAAGAAAGTCTGAGCGACTGGACTGTTTTCCATTGGTATATGTGCGATTTACAATGGGCATGCTGGTTGGGCTGAAAAGTCAGCATGCTTGTTTTTGAGTGTTAATGGCCAGTCATTGTATAACATTTATCTCTGTTGCAGAAATATAAATAAACAAATAAATAAATACCATAATAATATAATCTGTCTTTATTAACCAGCATAATAAGTAACTCCTGGGCTGGCATGGTGTCTGGCATTCCCTGAAAATACTCCTGTTTAGGAAGTTTACACATAGTAAGAACCATCAACAAGAAAGATTCAAACCACTAAGCTGTTTAAAAAAAATTATAAAAACATTTACTGCAAATATGAATCATACATAAATGCTTGGTGTAAATATCGTGTATTTCTCTGAAAGGGTCCAGGACACATTACCAAGAAGGAATCAAATCTCCAAGACCAGTAGATTTTAATGGATGCCATTATACCTCCTTTAGTATTATAAATGTTCATCTCCAAAAGGTCCGCTAAAGATACCAACACAAAATTTGATGAACACAGTTTAGCAAATCTCTTCCACTAAAATTGTGTTTAGCTGAGAACTTTCAGGGTGAGGGGGATCTCTTGCTCCAGTCTAATGTGGTGAGACCTCTCCCCTGAATCTCCAAACTAAATATAACCTATCAAAGGTATTTGGCACTTCGGGTATATTGTAGTTTCAGTAAAGATACATACTTTATGTATTTGTTCATAGGTGTGTACTAGGCTAATGGCCCAGGAGCCTTTACAAGCCTAGTCCATAGTATTACCCTGGCATCGTGCCACCTGACCTTAGTTCCCAGTGCCTCTGTCAAGTAGAGCCACTGGAGTGATCCCTAGGGTGAATTTTCTATTTCCCATCCACTCTTCAAGATTTCTCTTGAAGAGGTCCAGTGAGGCCCTTCACTTGACATGTATGGGAAGTCCATTCCATAACATGGGCAGTCTGTGGGTTATGAACCTATCCCTCCAGCTTGTTCTGTTGTTTGTGGTAATGAGGTTGAGGTCTCTAGAGCATGTAGTACAGAGGGATTGGGATTCCTTTAGATGTAGCATTTCTAACAGAGCTGGGTCAGACATGGCTTTGTAAGTCAGGCAGAGATCGCCTCTAAGTAGGCGATATGAGACAGAGAATAGTTGGATTTTTTTTAGTCTATCCATATAGGACAAGTGTTTAAGGCCTAAGATCCTCTTTGTGAGGTATCTTTGTGGCCTCTCCAGTTGTTGTAAGTGTCTAGTGAAGTACATGCCAAATGGGGCATTGTACTCACTGATTGGCCTAACGAGGGAAGAGTAGAGGGAGACAATGACATCTTTCTTCCTGGATGCAAAACCCTTAGTAATGAGATGTGCCACATAGAAGGACTTAATGACCACAGTGGCGATGTGCTGGTCAAAAAAGAGGCTGCTGTCAACCTGTGTTCCCAGATCTCTTATAACGCCTTCTGTGTTCAGTGGACTACCATTGATGTGGTAATTCATGGGAACCGGGTTTTTTTCCAAAGGGGATGATGACACATTTTTTGGCATTGAGCTTAAAGCCATGGTTCTGACACCAGTCGTTGGTTTCAGTGAGGCCTTTCTGTAGGATGTCAACATCACTTGGGGAGTTAATAATACTCCCAACTTACAATTGTCTGTGAACCATAATCCAAAATGACATAACAAAACATTAAACTGCTGTTCCTCAAGTCACATATTAATCATTCAGTACATTTCCATCTTCAAAAAGGAAGCTGACATTTTATAAACAGAATTCTCTTATAATGTTGGGCTGTAATTTGACAGTGTGAAACTTGAAACTACCAAATGACGAAAGTAAGCTTAACAAAAACTCAAGAACCAATAATTAGAATGCAGTAACTCCAGACAAGGCGATAATCCACCTTTATTTAGCCAGGTGTAGCAGAACACTAACATAAACGTTACAATTACAGTACTAAGTGCTTTTGTCTTTCCAAAATTATAAAACGGGACTTCTTCAGAGTACTTTGCACCAAGAATATATCTAGTTGCCTAATTTAAAGTACTTCTTAAAGGCACAGGTACCAAAACAATGAAAATAGTTAAAGCAAGACACTAAATATATAAAACAATGGGGTACCATCATCAGTCAAGTTAAATATCGAATATCTGCAATAAATTTACAGTCAAATCCTAGACTTAATAAACTAAGCACTGATGTAAAATGCTTATTTAAAATACTTGTATGGAATTCTTGTAATGTTTAAAATATCAGAAATATTAAAAACATCTTACAAGGTGCTAAGAATATGACAAGTGCAATTTACATTCTCAACACACATTTCAAGGATTTGCAGTCATTCAGTCCCAGTGGAGTAGCAGCATTAGTCTGCTAACAAAACTCCTTGTATGCTAGCAGATTCAACCCCCCCCCCCCCAGGGTTTACAGTCACTTTATCGATAACAAAAAACAAAAACTTTTTAAAGTTATCATACTCTCATGAGTGCCCAAACAAAGCATTTGCCAATCTGTTATGTCAAATGTCCCTTACATATTCTTGTATTCTGTACCTTGATTTCATTTTAGTCAACCCTACATAGAAGGATGTACAAGAAACACTCATGTTGCCAGGTAAACTACCCCACTAGTATCACAGTTAACATGTCCTGAACAACTAATACATTAAAATAAGCTTTGACATAAGGCCAATCGTTAATAAACCTACAAACTGAACAAGCACCACATTTACCCATTTTTGACTTTTAAAATATTAGTATAAGCAACTTAGAGACATTGACAGAATAACAGAATGTGAATTAATATACATTTTCTGAAGTAAAAAAGAAGTCTATAACTCACATTATTGTCATTATTTATCAAGCGTAACTCACTACCTTTTCTCCAAAGATCAATAGTTTTAGGAGGGATTGAGACGACAAAGCTAAAATTTGAGTCAAAATCAGGATTGTCCCTGAAAATCAGAGGCTGTTGAGAGGTAAGTCTTCCACTGGAGGGAAACATGCCTCCTAGCCTTGTTCATATTTTATGACCTACCGTAATTCAAACATTTGCATCATCTAATTATGTAAACAAAACACTCTACGAAGACAGCTTCTCCTGTGTAATATATTGTGTTTGGCCACAGCACTGGATGCATTCTTCAGTTCAGGGCCATAATAACACACTTGTATGAATTTCAGTCTATGTCTTCCTCCAGAACCATCATTTGTGGCAAGATTTCAGAGTGCAGACATCTGTCCTTAGAACAGATTGACAGCTTCTCAACTGGCTCTGCTTCTGCAAAAAACTACTCCCATCTTTGTCTCTCACAATATCTCAGTTTTATTTATTTTATTTTACATTTGTTAACCGGGGGTGTCTGACTGAGCCGAAAAGGCCCTTTTTCAGCAGAGGCCCGGGGAGAAAAGCTCCACAAAGCAAAATTACAGATACATTTAGTTATTTAGATGTGATCAGTATACACACATTACAAAAGACATGTTTTTACAGTGGTATGCGGCACATCAACAGTTACAGTGGAGAGAAGAAACAAAAAAAATTTAATTTAAAAATAAAGGTAGTTAATAGATTTGTGGTGTACAGCTGAAATTTGGAACATAGGTAGAATACATACAGGTACAGTACATACATTGTAGATTAGCCAGTGTTTGTGAATAAGATTGAAAACTATTATCAAGTACTCTAGATTTAGTATATATATCTTATCCGCTTTCACTAGCCTGGAGAGCAATCATGTCACTGCCAACTTTGCTTGAGATGTTGCCTGTTGAGGTCTTTAAAGGAGTCTTTGGATGATGTGTTTTGAATGCTAGTGGGGATAGAGTTCCATTTTTTAGCCACTGAACTACTATATAGTGCATCTCTAAAGCTATTGTAGCTGTTGGTTACTTCTAGTAGTAGTTTGCTTGATGATCTAAGAGGCCTTTTGGCTGAGTGATGTTGTACTAGGTTTTTGAGGGCAGGACACTTATTGGGGAGGTAATAGATAGAATGACAGAGACAGAGCTGATTGTAGGTTAGGAGGTTGGGCAGTTCAAGCCAGTGGAGCTGTCTCAAAGCAGTACAGTGATGAGTTCTATATGAGCAATTTGCAGCAAAGCAGGCAATTCTGTTATAGCAGGCTTCCATTTTGCTTAGTTCAGTTTTGCTGAGATTAGTCAGAATGGGAGATGCATAGAGTAGGGTGGATAGAAGTTGACAGTGAGCAATGGCTGATCTTGTGTTGTTGGTAAGAAACGGTTTGATACGGTAGAGCGATCCCAGTTTGGCATGTACTTTTTTAATAGTTAAGTTGAGACGACTATCAAATTTTAGGTGGGAGTCTATGGTTATTCCCAATAGCTTAGCCTGTGCCACTGGAGCGATTGGAGTAGCATTTGTGAAGTAGATAGTGTATTGACTATTATCAGTGTTTTTGTTAGAACTGGTTATAATCATAAGGTGAGTTTTCTTTGGATTGAGGATAAGTTGAGCTTTGATAAGGTAGTTTTCAACGTCAGAGAATGCTAGTTGAGTTGTTTGCAGGAGGGTGGGAATGTTTTGTTTTTATGGTTTAGGGGTAGCCTTTTGGGTGGATTTTAGTAGCTGGTTTACATTTTTCCAAAATTTTTGTGGGTTGTGTTGGTATTTAGTTTGTAAGGTTGTGTAGTAGGATTTTTTGTCCAGCCTAATGCATTTTTTGCATGGTTGCACAGTTCTTGGTACTTAGTTAGGCTTTGTGTTTCTTTGTTTTTTTGATAGTAAAGCCAGGCAGTGTCTCTGGACTTGAGGATTTGTTTGGTTTCTTTACTGAGCCAGGGGTTTATAGAGGTTCTAACCTTGATTTTGCACAATGGAGCGACAGTGTCTAGGTGTTGTAGAAATGTTTTGTTGAAATATGCTACAGCCTGGTCAAGTGGGAGAGTTTTTAGGAAGGTCCAGTCACAGTTATAGAGTAAAGTGTCGAGGACCTCAGGAGAGAATTTTTTTGTGTTTCTAGTGGATATATAGTTAGTGGTTTTGCATATGCTTGTTCTACTATGTATAAAGTATATTATGTTGTGGTCACTTAAGGTGTCTGGGAGACTGCCTGTGTGAGGGTACAATGTGGGGTTGTTAGTTAGGACCCAGTCAAGGATGGATTACCTTTTAGATTTTTTATCACATCTAGTTGGAATTAGGACTAGCTGCTGGTAGCCATGGAGATTTATTAGATTACTTGGTGGTTCTGATATACAGATGAACCAGTCTAGGTTGAAGTCCCCCAGAATAAGGGTTTCTTGTGAGTATGTGGAAGAACACCAGGATAAGAAGTCTTCAATGCTAGCAGGTGTATTACCAGGTGGAATGTAGATCACAGTTGTGGTGATGACCTTTTTAGGGTGAAGTTGAGGTTGTGAGATAAGTATGTCCCAATTATTGGGGGAGGGGTAGGAGTTTAGTAATTGATGGACAGTTAAGTTGGGCTTGTAC
Organism: Protopterus annectens; assembly: GCF_019279795.1. Classification (NCBI taxonomy): domain Eukaryota; kingdom Metazoa; phylum Chordata; order Ceratodontiformes; family Protopteridae; genus Protopterus; species Protopterus annectens. The sequence continues at coordinate 1,424,134,074 of NC_056743.1, forward strand.
AGTAAGGCAGTTCTACCCCCTTTACAAAGTGGTCTGTCTTGTCTAATGATATTGTAGCTGGTAGGGAGAACTTCTGAGTTAGCTATGTTTTTATTTAGCCAGGTTTCTCTTAAAGCAACTATGTCTGGGGAGTAGTGTGCTATTGTGGCCTGGAGTTCAGGTATTTTATTTTTGATACTTCTAATATTAATATTTAGCATTAAAAGATGGTTGGTTTACTGTTGTTGTTGATTTGCCCAGGGATGAAGAAAGTGGGGGTGTTATGTTCTGACATTTGTGTTGGAGCAGTTTGTGTTGGACAGGATGGATTTGAGCCTGGGTTGGGGTAGATAGCCCCACTTATTGTGAGCCTGGTGTTGAAATGGTGATAAAGATGTTAGAGTTTGGTGAGGAGTGTGAGAAAGTATTGTGTTTTTTTGGAGTAGGAACGAGAGCATATGTGTTTAGTTCTGAATTGGTCCGTTATGTAGTTCTTGAGCAATTGTGTGCAGATATTATTATAATGTGTGTTGTCTGTATATGAGAGTGCATAATATAGTGTTGTGCTACTAAGTTTAGGGATATTGGTGGAGTGATAACTTGTGGTGTGAGAAGACAGACTAGACTTAGTTGTGTGATAGTCATGGTTATAAAGTTTAAGTTGATTTTAGGTGGGGGGTCTGAATAGGAATTATAGGGTTGCACTATATGTGGATGGGAAAGTAGTGTGGGTGATGTAAAAAATGCCTAGTGGGAATGAGAGTGATTGGGAGTATTTTGTGTGGAGCAAGTTGGTGTGGTATAATGTGATATGACTTGAGCTGTGATTGGTGCTGTGAGGATGAGCTGTGGGTGTGGCTGTGATTAATATAAATGTAGAGGTAGTGGGGGCGGGAGGGAATAGGGAGTAGGGGAGTGAAGAGAGCCCGAGCGTTAGCGAGGGTGAACGGAGTGGGGCAGAGCCCACCAAGACAAGACAAGAGAAAAAAGTAAGTATTACTTTACAAATCTGAACACTTTAAACAAATTCCTGAGGTCTAATGGCTTACCAGCAAGCAGAATGTAATTGCTGAAGAGCATTTGTGTCTTCGTGGAAGACTAGAAATTTAAAGATGGCTCCATACTCAGCAGGATTCTAATATAGACTTAGTATTGGGGGAGGGAGATAGCACAAGGGGTGTAAACCAGGTGGAATGCAAAGAAACCAGAGAGGCAATCAGTGGAAATCAGTGAAGGCCTCAGAGGGGGTAAGTAATAATTCAAACTACCTGTAAAGTGAAGGAGAGAAGAGACAGCAAAGTTTATTAAGGCTGGGAGTGTGTCTTCACATTGATTTGCTGATTAGAAACCAGTTTGTGCACAGATTAGAGTAGGGAGATACATTAGCAATGAAGGGGAATGTATAGAGATGCAAATAAACAGGTAGGCCTCCAAGTGATACAAACTAAGGCAGAAAGCACTGAGAGGGCTGCTTGATGGTTAATTTAGTCACAGGGATCTGATTTAAATGTATACTGTCTGTATACTGTCTATTGGACAGTTAGGATTACTGTACTAGCTCAGGGGGGGGGGGGGGACACAAGGCTACAACAGTCAGTTTTATTAGCAAGCTGAGAACTACTAGGAAATACTGCTAATATAATAGCTTCACACTCATAAAACATACAAGTGGAATGCCTGGGTGGACTGACCCTGCTCTTGAGGCTCAAAATGTATATCCTTATTTAGTTTGCAGTACTGATTCCTTCTTATACTATATGGGCGGAGTGGTAGCCGCAGACTGCAGATTTGCTTGAGTGTGCTCCTGCTCTTGAGGCTCAAAATGTATATCCTTGTTTAGTTTGCAGTACTGATCCCTTTTTATACTGTATGGGTGGGGTGGTAGCCGCAGACTGCAGATTTGCTTGAGTGTGCTCAGCAAGCAGAATGTAATTGCTGAAGAGCACTTGTGTCCTGGTGGGAGACTAGAAATTTAAAGTTGATTAGTAAAGTGTCTGCAATTCCTCATAGAAAAACCCACTCCACCTTTTCTGAAGGAAAGGGAAAGTCCACGGTTTCCCATTCAGATTTCACCTGGTCATTGTAAATACCACATGTAGTCTCTGCTAAAAAAAAAATCAAGCAAAAAAATGTAAAAAATATTGTCATTTTTACCTATGGCTTCAGTTAATATTTATAACACGCATGCATACACACACACACACACACACACACACACACACACACACACACACACACACACACACACACACACACACACACATATTGGTGGATAGATAGAGATATAAATAAATAGATACATATTATGCATCTGATAGCTAGGTGCATAGACTAGCTCTTTGAATCTTTTTAGCCGTGAGCTGTGCATAGTGCCCTGTCAGAATTTTGAGACTCTTTAGTACGAGTCCCAGAACTCTGAAAAATTAAATGAGATCCTTGTAAGGTAATGGAGAAGTGCAAATTTCACTGCTACACCTAAAATAGCTTCTTTGCAGTCCTCACATCCCTGATGTTTTGAGGCTACACCCCTCTACCCCTATTAGTTATATATACTAAGGCCTAGCTAGCTGTACCTCAGAAAAGAGAGAATACTGTTACATACAGTTTAGGAATTTGTATATGTTCCCTGCTACTACACTTTAATTCTGCCAAGTATCATTTACTAATGCATTTATTTCAGTTGCATATGTAATCACATTACTTGCAATTATGACAGGATTCAAAACAGTGACTTATATTAATGCTGTGTGTCCATGTTAGTACTTTATGAATAACCCCATTGTCTGTAACAACTTTAAACATTCAAAATTGTAAAAATCCAAGCCATCTACACTTCTCATTTATTTAAATTAAAGATGTTTTTGGAGGAATCAGTTCTACAAAGGAAAGTTTCAGGCTACTAACTTATCAAGAAGAATAATATGTTTACCTTTTGTCATACCTATTGTTTACTTCAGCTCACCTACACATAGTCAAGGTGAAAATGCTCAAGCATCAGTACCACATATAAAAAAAGATGCACGGTGTAATGCTAAACACGGTTTCTCATAAGAAATCATTACTAGTGCGGTTTCTAAATGCACGCTGGCAATGACTCACTTGTTTTAGAAGGATAATCCCTTCGTCAAGTTTATGAGACCATGGAGTTGGTATGAGGGGCAGAATAAGGGTTGGGAGGGTGGCCTAATGGTTTATAAGTTTGGGGGGTGTGGGGGAGCTTGCCCCCACACACACATCAGGGGTGGGGATACAGGAGCACTTGCCCCCCTGCAAAATCAACTGAAAACAATTTTTGTTTTGCCTTTTCAATTACAAGCATTTTTTTTCAGTTTTTCATCACGTCGACTTTCAGGAAGTTGGTGTTTCATAGTAGTTCCATTTAATTCCATTTAACTCTCTTTGTCACTAAAAAGTTCTCTGACCATCTGTTTTTCATGCTTCATCTGATGAGGATCTCTAAATCACAGCCAGGAATGAAGAAGCTAGGTCACTTGAAACCTGACTTAGTATTTTTTTCTGTTCATAGGTTCATAGGTAGGTACTAGGCTATCGGCCCAAGGGCCTACATAAGCCTAGCCAACAAGTTTCCCTGGCTTACGCCACCCAAGAAAGTTATTTTCCTGTGCCACTGTTGAGCAGAGACACATAAGTGATCCCCGGGGTGTATTTCCTATTTCCCATCCACTCATCAAGATTTTTCTTGAAGAGTGCTAATGAAGAACTTTGCTTGACATAGATGGGTAGCCTGTTCCAGAGTATGGGAGATCTCTTGGACAGGAATCGATCCCTCCAGCATATCCTGTTTATTGTGGTGACAAGGTTTAAGTCCCTAGAGCGTGTAGCTTGGAGAGATTGGGATTTCTTTAGGTGTAGCATGTCCAGCAGCTCTGGGTTTGACATAGCTTTATATGTTAGGCAGAGATCACCTAGGAGTAGACGATATGCTATGGAGTAAAGCTGGAGTTTTTTGAGGCGGTCAGTGTAGAGCATTTGTTTGAGGCCAGTAATCCTCTTTGTGAGGTACTTCTGTGGCCTTTCCAGCTGCTGCAGATGTCTTGTGAGGTACATTCCAAAAGGGGCATTGTACTCTATAATGGGCCTAATGAGTGTCAAGTAGAGGGGAACAATGGCCTCTTTTTCCTAGATGAGAACCATTTTGTTATGAGGTGTGCCATGTAGAAGGATTTCCTGACTACTGTGGCAATGTGACTATCAAAGGAGAGACTACTGTCCACCTGGGTCCCAAGTTCTATTATCACACATTCAGTGTTAAGTAGATTGCTGCCTGTATAGTAGTTCATGGGTACAGAGTTTTTACCAAAGGGGATGACACTGCACTTTTTGGCATTGAGCTTGAGTCCATGGCTCTGACACCAGGCATCTGTCTCAGCGAGGCCCTTTTGTAGGATGTCCACATCATTTGGGGACTTGACTATGGCTCTTAGTTTAAAGTCATCTGTGAACTTCATTAGCCAGAGGCCTTCTGTGTTAGCCTGTACTTCAGAGAAGTAGATACCAAACAGGAGAGGTCCCAGGACAAAACCCTGTGGTACTCCACTTGTCACTGCTTTGAGGTTAGATTTGGAGTCAGCAACTTTTATAGTGTGGGTTCTGTCAGTGAGCCAGTTGGCAACACATCTTGTGATGTTGGGATTTATACCTAGTTTAGTGAGTTTAGCTATAATTTCAGAATGGGGGATGGTGTCGAAAGGCTTGGCGAGGTCAAGATAGGCTAGTGAACCACCTTACCCTCATCTACGACTTTGGTGACTGCCTCAAAGAAGTCGATCAGGTTCAGAAGGCATGATCTGCCTTTCACAAACCCGAACTGGGTGAGATCCAGAGTTTGGAAGTTACCGACGTCTTTGTTTATGAGTTCCATGATGATACGTTCCATGGCCTTGCAGACCAGGCTCGTCAGGCTAATAGGTCGATAGTTCCTGGGATCAGTGGTGGCTCCCCCTTTGTGGAGTGGGATAACTGTTGCTGTGCGCCATTCAGTTACCTTACTATGTATCATAATGTTCTGTTAAAATGTTGCAGAACTTCACTGGATTTACTTTATGTATGTACAATAAATTCTCTGTTAACCAGCACCCATGGGGATTGGTAGATGGTGGATAACTGTAGTTTCTGGCTGCTTGAGCGTTACTACTAAAAACAGGTCTAATACTGTATCCTATACTATTTGTTTAGTTTGACCTGTTCTTAGGTTGGGGAGAGTGAGAATTTATTCCTATTTTCCTTTTTAAAACTCTAAATCTCTAAAAATGTAAGGTATGTTTTTGCAGAGGGAAACACAAAGTGCAACACATGAAAATTGTACTGTATTTCTTCGATTTTTTTTTCTGGTTGCTTGGGAGTTCTGGTGGCTTGAGTTCCAGATAACTGAGTTTACTGTATCTGTATGTATGCATGTATCTATCTCTCTGTCTATCTATCTATCTATCTAACTATCTATCTATCTATATACCTTCTTACCTATTAGACAATATTAATAATGCCTAGACCTAGGCATTGTACATACAGAGAACTTTTCATTGTTTACATAAGCAATCAGAATAGCAGCAATATTAAAACTCTAGTTTAAAAAAAAAAATAAAATACTTGAATACAGAGCAGTTTTGATAATATTATTAAAAATAATTATAAATAAATTGTACAAAAATTTACAAAAATGCAAATCTTGTGCAGAGAATGACATAAAAATTGTGAAAACTGGAATACCTTTGGCAACAGTTTTCCAGTGGCCCTGACTGTAAGTTTGAAGAAGCAATATAGTGAAGAAAACTGCTTAGGTATATATCCTGCTTCCTGGGATTAATTTTATTTACTAAACTCTGTCTTCTGCAACAAGAGTAGAGTGACAGATTTTTTTTTTTACAGTTTTGACTTAATCTGTATTTTTATCCCTACAAAGGAAAACACATTTGCAGGTTGTGCAGAAAAATTATCTACTAAAAAGAGCCAGAGACTCTGTTGGCTGAACCTGTCCAACAAAAATGTAACAAATCATCATAAATCTCCATGGGGTCAGGGTACCATACTAACTGTCATAACCTCTCGCAATACAGCATGTAACCTGGCATAGGTCAAGTCCTCAGTCCATTTACCACCAGCAAATTCTCATGGCCTCTTTTGGGGGGGCCTTAGCTGATGTGAACATATCTCTTACAGCCAATTTTTATAATATCTGGTGGCTAGCTTTGACACGATACACAGTCTGTGGTTTCCTGTCTAGATGATACTGCACACCACAATTGATGCCTAAAGTTGTTAGGCCAATAGGCACTACTTATGAGCTACTGCCCTTGACTCTATTTTGCGTGCTTTTTGCTGGTAAACCTCTCAACTCAGAGTGCTGTCTTTAAATACAGCAAATTATATTCTTGAGACAGAAACACCCTGCATGTTTTTTATGAGGAACCCTGCACATACATGTGGAGAACACTAACTCCACACTGACAGTGCACAGAGGTCAGGCTCAAACCTTTGATCCTGGGTTATGAAGGGAAAAGGTTTGATCATTACATCACCATTCTTCCAATAAAATGTAGTAAATCTAAAGCATATTTTGTCAGGAATTTATTATGTACTGCCAAATAAGCCTTACCTACAGAGTGCAGATACCAGGTGATTCCAAAGAAAGAAGCTTATTTAACTGTGTTGTACACCAAAATACAAAGTGGTGCATGGGGTGAGAATTCCAGCTCTATACTGTTCACTACATTATAATGCTTGCTGAGCACTGTAGCACATGCATTATATCTATAACATAAATCAGTGAAGTGCACTAAAATGTAGAACAGTTACTGATATTGTTAAAAGATGCTCTGTGATTCATTACAGTTGCATTATGGAGTGCAGCATCCCCTGTAGGTAGCATATAGTATTGTAGCACGAGAGCTTATGTAAACACCATTCGATAATTCAAAGGTGAATTGCCTGTCCTCACTTTGTGTATTACGTGATGAGTACAGGACTGTTTTTCATCATTAAAACCAGCAATTACAATTAGAGGCCCATAATGGTAAGCAATTGAATTAATATGACTGCAGGCATGAGTTCACTGGAAATGAAAAAGGTTTTCCATGGAAAGCCAAAGAAGCAATGTGTTTCCATTTCAGTTTTTCTGAGCAAAGCATTGTCTCATCACTCTGTCAGTTGCATCAAGTCTGGAATACTTGTGCTCTGCGTTCTTATAAAACATTTTAGTTCTCTTACAACCAAGTGACTATATTACAAATGCTTGCCCATAGAACTGGCTGCTTAACCCTAATTGCACAGCTGTTAGATAGCATGTGTGTGTGTGTGTGTGTGTGTGTGTGTGTGTGTGTGTGTGTGTGTGTGTGTGTGTGTGTGTGTGTGTGTGTGTCTGTGTGTGTGTGTCTATACTCACAATACACACAGACACACATCTAAATGCACACACTTAGGCAAGTACATGCTTTTATATATATATATATATATATATATATATATATATATATATATATATATATATATATGTTTACATATTTGTGTATTTGTCTGTGCGTGTGTATGTTTGTGCACATGTGAGACTAAACGTTAAATCTCACCTAGAGGTTACAGCTGTTCTGTGGTCTCTGACTTGATGTATCAAACAGCATTAGGATACCGCACTCATGCACCATACCTTTCAATTATTGCTTTATTTGCTTAACAAGAAAAAGCTATTTTTTCTTCCAAATCCTTGGCAGTATGTTTTCCATCTGAGGAGTTCAGTGGGTGGCACAAGCTGCCCTTTCAAAATTCTCCTTTCGAACATTTTAATTATGTAAAAGTGCTGGCATCTGTGAACCATTAATTGCTATCCCAGGGCTTCGAACCTGCTAATTAGACAGAGTGAATAAGGGCTGGGCAACACTGGTTCTGGCTGACTTTCTGCTGTGTAGTCCAAAGAGGTTAAAAACTGCATTCTGTTATATTTTGGAACAATGGGGAGATGTCCTTCATGGCTTTCTGTGCTTGTGATCTAGGCCATGTGACTGGCCTTGGGCAATTTCCAGGCTGGTGCAAGTAATTAGAAGCACAACCTGAATTATACAATATGAACCATAATTAAAACTGTTACTCTACAGTGGGTTTTAGTCAAGCATGTTTGCAAACTGACTGTCTCCTCTGCTGATTGAGCTATAATTGGGTTTGATAAGATTAGGGATAATTTGCATGGTACCTCAGAAATCTGTTTTCTTCTGGACTCCTAAAGTAATGTTCAGAAGATGTGAAGACACTAACATTTGGCAAGATGTTTATATTGGATTTTCTAACATTTCTCATGTAGTTTAAATGCATATCAACATCTCATTAACTTTGGGTCATGTGTTTAATCATTTCACCCATGACAGGGTAGAAGAACTGTTCAGTATATTGCTAAGAGACCACGTACAATCTATAGTAATCATTTGTTTTTATTTTGCTCACCTTGTTTTTACTCCTACATGTATCTATTTGCATTAAAACTTTCACGCCTGTCATTTGGACAGGTACTAGTACTCTTTCAAATTAATAACTGCCACCTAAATTAACACAGCTTGCTGTTACCTATTACTGAATGCAGCAGTTGTGATGTTGCAAGTGAGGGTTGTAACTACTGTCAGTAAATATACAGCTGAAAAGAACAGCATAGTGACTGCATAACTGTTTTCAAGCAGCCATCTCCAGAACAGAATGGTAGCCAAGTCTGTTTACAACTAAAGAGTTATTAGACTTGAAATTGTAAATATGGTTGGAATTTGTATAACAGCTCCTTCCAGATCCATATTTTGCTCTCAAAATAGGAAAATATATTTTTCCAAATTGTCATTTTCCTGTCTAGACAGTTATGGAACCCTACATGATAAAACAAGGACAGAATATACTACAATTAAGATACAGCCAAGGCTCTTACCAGATCTATTTTCTATCGCATCAGCTCTCTTGTGGTACTGACATCACATAATAAATTGACACAGGGAGGCTGGCATAATGGTTAAGACACAAGGTGCAGGGTTTGATTCTCCCATGTGGTAATTGGCAAAGTTTAAAATGGTTCAAAGGGGCAGTTAGCCTATTACTAATACATCTATAACACCAGATAGAGTTGCAGAGCAAACTTGTAGTAACATGGGCAGGCCTCTACCATGTCATCATTGACATTACTGGTAATGTAACAGGCAGAGCAATATCTACACTAAGGGATCAACAAACCTAAAATCTGCCAGTATGGTTTAAGCAGAATAGTTAAAATTGCAAACTTTGTTTTCTGTAATTTTACCCTACAGCCAAACATCTCTGGCACAGAACACCTACAGTTTAAATGGTTACAGTTTAGAGTTTTCCTAATACTTAAAAATACCCAACTAATAATTCAACTTGGATTTCTTGTTATTAGCTAGATCTGATCATTTTACTAGCTACTTTATTCTCCAATACTTATTTGTATGGATAGTTCCTCAGCCGTGTAGATTTTATTGTTTCTACCCAGCTATAATTATTAAATGGTATCAGTCCCAAATGTAGTGATTTTTCAGGACTTTTGTTACAATGTTGCCCATTTTTATGAAAATTACATTATAAGGCCAGCAAAGCTCCATATATCAATTACAAGATCTGTGTTACAGCCCTGTACACTATACAGCAAGTGTCTCAGCACTGTAGTTCATAACATTTAGGGCCAGTTGCCCAGTATGACATATTATAACCTGACTGACCCAATATATAGGATCAGTGCCTGATTGCAAATTATACCATGTCCTGACCTTATATGTAATAAGACCAGTGTTTCCAGCATCAGTTATTAAAACTTCAGTATACCAGTGCTATAGGGTCATGGGACCATTGGCTCAGAATCACAAATTATCAGAGTACTGTCTTTATTGTACAGATTATGAGGTTACTGTACCACATGACAAGATAATGAAAACAGTGATTTACTATAAGGCCATAATGGCAGCTCAGAATGTTGTGTGACCAGGTCAGCAACTTTAAAAATCACAGTGCATGTCAAGAAACTCTGTACACATTACAGAGCAAGTAAAACAGGGCATCTCCTACAGCTGTATACATTTTAGGATCTGCACAGCCTGTCTGTACAGATTACATGGCAGTAGAGCAACTATGCATGTTACATTGTTTCGGTAGCATTTGTAAAGCATCTATATACAGATTACAGGACCTATGCAGCACTGACACTCATCCTATAATCTGATATATGGAGCTGGCTGCTGTCCTGCTGCCCAGACTGGGTTACATAGGATAGCTTTACTGAGTGAAAGCTGGATGTAAAACCAATCAACCTGCCAAAAATGAACTATGGATTGTTACACTGTATATAGATTCACTGATGAGATGCAGTTTGGAAGTGGGTGACATGATGGTAAGGAAGAGACTGAATACCTCACTTGATTTCCCTCTTACAACTGACCCTCGGGAACAATGCCTAGCCTGTGTAATATCCTCCAGACAAACCCCTCATCCAGGTTGCTGTGATCTACTGACAAGTCTATTTTAACCATTACTAAGCCCAACAATTCTGCTGCCTACTCCTTGAACTCATCAATGTACTCCTACTATATGGCCCAAATGTGGAAGTATCTGTCCTCCTCTAAAGCAAATACCCACATCCCAAGGCTTTCAGTTATGACTCAAGCACCATCTGATGAACTCTTGGATATGCTCATGTCCAGCACCTGTGCAATCTAACTTTATATCTGTTGCTCGCTTACACTTTTCGTTTCAATAACTCTAACTGTTATTATCTTTCTTTTCCTCTGAATATTGTTTAGCAACCTTCTAAAACAATTTCATCATACTGAATTTGCTAATATTTTATATTTTTTAACAAAACTGTGATAACTGTAGTTTTGCAAATTGTTTATTTTTCTTCTGTGGATCTTTTCTCACCAGGCTTCCACTGATAAGGGGCATTTTAGGCCTTACTGGACCATCCCAGTAAGTAAATATGTAAGTAAATACTCTGCATGTCTAGGAGAAAAGGTGAGAGGGCAACACAATGCAATCTCTTAGCCTGGGTACCAGAATCTACTACTCAGGATGTGGCAGACAGGAAATATAGTGGGAATCATAGTGAGAGAAAGTCCCCTAAAGTCCTCTAATGACTCAGAGTCAATAACAGACCCATGGCAATCAGACTCCAGTGTTCTCATGATTTCAGGCTATAGTCCACAGCACAACTCCAATGGTATGGGAAAAGTGGGACATTTAGTAAACAGGTGAAGTGTCCCCCTCAATATATCAGGCCATAATAAGTTGGTCTTGATAACGGGGTTTCTGAATGCTCATACTGAGACACACAGAACAGGCTATGTAGATTGAATGGCTCCATGTGGTTGGAGCAACAGAAATAATGGAGAGTCCATTCGAGACTTCTATTAGAAAAATGGCTTAATGGTGGCCAATACATGTTTTGCCAACAGAAACAGTCACAATATCCCATTCAACAATACCCATCAGATATTGTAAAATTATCCCTAGTGAAACAGTCAGTCGATAGCATAAACAATTTGTGACCAAAACCAGCAACAAGCAGTGGTTAAAGACCTGGAAATTGAATGGAATTTAAGGAAATAATGAAAACTTTAGCATCTCAGAAAAAGATGAAATAGGTGGTGCAGAAGAAGAATGTTTCTAAACAGCATCTGTGAAGACAGTAGAACAGATCAACAATGAAGCCAGCTGTGGAAATGGAAAGCTGGTGGCAGATCCAGAAGTCCAGGGAATTATTAAAAGAATGAAGGAGAGCAGGAAGATGTAAGAGATAGAAAACATGGATCAGACTAAGAAAGAATACTGGTTGGCTTACAAGGAGGCAAAAAAGAGCAGTCACAATGGCAAAGATCAAGCCATCAGATAAACGCTACAAGCTTCTGGATAGTCACTGGACAGATGGCACAAAGAACTTCTATCAAGTTGCAAGGTAATAACAGAAAGATAAATAGGATTTGTCAGAAAATGCCATTCATAAAATACTCAAACAAGCTGCAATAATCCATAGCACACCAAGGGCAGATGGAAGGAATACCTGAAGAAGCTTCAGAATAAAAAATAAATAAATAAATATAGCTGCACTGTCCTATGCAGGGTCTATGATGAAAGAGGAAGTATACCTTCCTAGAAGAAATATTAAGTGTACTAAGGAAAGTGAAGTCAGGGAAAGCAACAGGTTTATATGAAGTCACAGTAGATATGCTCAAGGTGTTAGTTGCATTAGAGGAAAAAAAAACATGGCCTAAGAGGACTCATCATGGTATTGAGAGAGGTGTATATCCAGCTGGCTGGAGAAGAAGCATTTTAGTGCCACTGCACAAGAACATTTCACAATTGCTGGCATTACAGAGGTGCCAAACTCCTGTCAAACTTAATGAAAGTGTTGTAGGGGGTGACTGATAAACAAATACTCACTATAGTAGAAAATAAGATGTAAGATGAGAAGTCTGGATTCAGATCAGGATGCAGTTTAACCAGCCCAATGTTTGCAATGAAACAGATAGTGGAGAAGAACTTTGAGATGAGGAAAACATTCAAGCGAGCATTCCTGCATAAAAGAATATGACTAAGACCCAAAAAAGCTGATTTTTTAAAACTTTATAATTGTTATTGATTTCTACATTTTCACACTTTTTTCAATCCATATTTCAATATTCTGACATTATTACTTCATAGCTGCCAGAAACAGGGCTCATAAATTTTATAGAAAGCATCAGCTGAATTGTAGTAATGACATAATTTCTTTTAGATCATTAAATAATAAGACAATCTTCCTCATCACCCCTCCTTTTAGCTTTATTTATTTATTTACACCCTTCCAAGGTCCCCCTCATCCATTGTAGCAAAATTCTCTCTCAAGTTTCAGGCTCTTCTTCCAAACTACTTTATATATTTATGTGTTTATTTATGTATTTATTTATTTGGCATTTGTTTACCGGGAAAGTCCGACTGGGTCATGAGTTACCCATTTTCAGCAGAGGCCCAGGGAGAAAAGCTCCCAATACATATGGTTAACAGAATGAAAAACTAGACAGACATAATAAAGTCATAACATTCAAGCACAAATAATAAAATTGCACATTAGTTTGTCAGAATGAGAACTTAACAGACGTAATAAAGTCACAACATTCAAGCACAACATTTGAAAAACTACACATTAGTTTGTTGGAATAAAAACTCACTCAACAGGCATAATAAAGTCATAGTGTTCAAGCATAAATTATATGAAAGCCTGGTAATAGGAAGATGCAGCTTTATTTACATAATAGATGATTATCATAATGATTATTAATGTTTTAGAGGTCATGAAATACGGTAACAGATTATTGGTGAAGGCGTAGGATAGTACGAGTAGAGAAAGGTAGGGTGTGATAGAGGGGATGGTAGGAATAGATGTGGAAAAGGTACAAGTGTAACTTCAGGGGAGTATATGTAGAGGAAGGGAGGGTAGGGTAAGTTACTATTGGGGATACAGAGAGCAGAGGTAGAAAAAGGTAGAGTATCTCAGCCTGGGCTCATACAGGAGCAAATCCAAGCTTTGTTGAAGTATTCTTTTATAGAGGTTTTGAAGGAGTGCAGGTTAGTAGCAGTTTGATAGTTAAAGGAAGGGAGTTCCATAGTTTTGCCACAGAGCAGGAGTGAAGGCTAAGTCCTGGGGGGTTTATTAGGTTTATAATTTGTGAGGAGATGTTTGTCTTCAGATCTGAGATGTTTATTTAGGATATAAAAATTGATTAATGGGCTAAGAGCATGACAAGATGGTGGGTTGTGGATGATTTTGTATACAGCAGCAAGCTGTACATGTTGGAGGTGGAGTTCAAGCCACCAAACCAGGATTGAAACACTAAAGGTGGAGGAGTGTCCATATTCACCGAGGATATTCACACCGCCAGGTTAGTTGCCCAACACAATGCGTCTGAAATTCTCCAGGTGCAACTAACACTAGGTAAGACTGCAATCCAAATTGTAGCTTGCTACAGATCCCCCACCATGCCCCAAGATTCTCACTACACCTTTCTAAACATACTGGAAAATATTAATATACAACCAAACATCCTAATACTGGGTGATTTCAACTACCCTGCCATTAACTGGGAAAACTACTCGTGTACCAACACTTTTGCCCAGCGGTTCTTGGAATTCATAAATTCCAATGCCTTGGATACACTAATCCATAGTCCCACCAGGGGCTCCAATATCCTAGACCTGGTCATTACCAACATGGGAAATCGATGCTCCACGCCTATGGTCACCCCCTCATTGGTCAAGTCAGACCATAAGCTAATCACCCTTAACAGCCATATCCCACCCCCACACCCCAGTAAGGAAACCTCCATAAAAAACTTCTCCACAGGCAACTTCATGCTCAATTCAGAAGTTACAAACTGCATGACACCCATGCAGATGGGAACTGAAAGTTCAACTGCTGAGTCCTACACTAAGGCACTGTACGAACACATCCACTCATGCATGAATCGTGCCATCCCAAATAGAAACAAGATGCTCTCCTCCAAAAATAGGAAGCCAATCTGGTGGTCCCCTGCCATAAACAAACTTTACAACAGAAGGAAGAAACTGTTGCAGAAAAGAGAGAAATCCCAGGATGCAAAAAACTCCCTTACCAGCCTCAGTAAAAAGCTGAGATCTCTCATAAAATCCTCTAAAGCTAGTTACAAAAATAAAATTGCCAAAAATTCCAAAGACAACCATAAGGCATTTTATAACTATGTCAAGAATCTAAATGGAAATGCTCAGATCTGCTCTGAGCTAGAACAGAATGACATTAAATATACTGATCCCAAGGATATTGCCAATATCCTGGCAGATCGATTCGGTGCCAAGTTCACCCCCCTCTCACCCCCTAAATGGCCCATCTCAATACCAAAAGATTGCCAAATTCTGGTAATAATGGCCACACAGGTAAAAAAACGCACTCTCCAAAGCTAAAAATACAGCATCCATGGGACCAGATGACATCCCAGGCTGTGTACTACATGAACTACAAAATGAACTGGCACCTCACCTAAGTGTCATATTTAATCATACCCTCACCTCGGGCTTCGTGCCCACTGAGTGGTGCACAGCTACAGTTATCCCACTCCACAAGGGGGATCAACCTTGGATTCCAGGAACTACCGCCCCATCAGTCTGATGAGCCTGATCTGCAAGGCCATGGAATTATCATGAAACTTATAAACTAAGACATTGGCAACCTTAAAACACTGGACCCCACCAAGTTTGGGTTCGTGAAGGGCCGATCTTCTCTCCTGAGCCTGACTGACTTCTTCAAATCAGTCTCCAGAGCCGTGGACGAGGGTAAGGCAGTCCACACAGCCTATCTGGACATCACCAAGGCCTTTGACACCATCCCCCACTCTGGAATCATAGATAAACTTACTAAGCTGGGAATTAATCCCTACATCACTCGATGGGTTGTCAACTGGCTTACTGACAGAACCCACACTGTAAAAGTAGCTGACTCCAAATCCAACTCCAGACAAGTGACAAATGGAGTACCTCAGTGTTCAGTCCTGGGACCTCTCTTGTTTGGCATCTACTTCTCTGAAGTACAGGTCAACACTAAGGGACTCTGGCTAACAAAGTTTGCAGATGACTGCAAACTGGGAGCCATTATTGAATCCCCAAATGATGTGGATACTCTACAAAAGGGCCTTACAGAAACAGATACTTGGTGGCAGAGCCATGGGCTCAAGCTCAATGCCAAGAAATGTATAGTTATCCCCTTTGGGAAAAAAACATGTACCCGTGAATTACCACATAGGTGGCAGTACACTAAACACTGAAAGTGTGATAAGAGACTTAGGGACACAGGTGGACAGTGGTCTCACCTTCAATAACCACATCGCCACAACAGTCAGGAAATCCTTCTATGTGGCACACCTCATCACTAATGGCTTTTCATCCAGAAAAAAGGAGATCATTGTCTCACTGTACTCATCCCTCATTAGACCCATTATAGAATACAATGCCCCATTTGGTATGTACCTCTCAAGACATCTGCAACAACTGGAAAGGCCACAGAAATACCTCACTAAAAGAATCACATGCCTAAAGCAAATGCACCATGCTGACTGCCTTAAAAAACTCCAGCTATACTCTATCGCATATCGTCTACTCCGAGGGGATCTCTGCTTAACATACAAGGCCATGTCAGACCCAGAGCTGTTGGACATGCTACACTTAAAGAAATCCCAATCCCTCAGAGCCACATGCTCCAGGGATCTAAACCTTGTCATCACAATAAACAAGACATGCTGGAGGGCTGAGTTCCTGACCCAGAGACTCCCCAGACTCTGGAATAGACTGCCCATACATGTCAAACAGAGCACCTCTTTGGCCCTCTTCAGAAGGAACCTTGATGATTGGATGGGAGAAAGGAAATTCACCCCTGGGATCACGTCAGTCACCCTGCTAGACAAGTGTCCCGGGATGTAAATAGCATGGGAAGAAATAGCCAGGGAATTGTTATGGCTAGACTTGTACAGGCCCTAGGGCCAATAATCTAGTACCAACCTATGAACCTATGAACCTCAGGGAATGCAGGGCTTTGGAGTGATGAGTTAGAGGGGTTGCATTTATGGAATTTTGTTATAGTTTTTTTTTCATAGGGAGGTCTTTAAGTTAATTAGAATTGCGGGCCCATATAACAGTGAGGGAAAGAGGCAGGCTTTGGCCAGGGTGATTTTGCTTGATGTGAGGATTTATTCCTGTATAGCATGCCTAGTTTTGGGTGTTTTTTTATATACTGTTTTGTATGTGTAGGTCAAACTTGAAATGATCATAGATTGTGACACCTAGTAGTTTGGTATGCTGAATCAATTTAATTTCAGTATTGTTGGCTGAAAATATCTTGAAGTTTGTTTTGTTGGTGTTAGGGAGTTTGTAGATGAAGAGAAGGAGCTTTGTTTTTTTTTCGGGGGGAGGTTCAATAGCAGTTCAGCATTGAAGAGCCATAGTTATTACCAGATTTCTGTACCACCTATGCACTAATCTGGCATGAACATCTCTAGCTGGAACTACCCTATTTAAGTATCTGATCATAACCAAGACTTCTTCCTAGTCAGTCCTGCAATAGTTTGGTCCCAATGATACAAGCATGAACAATGTTCCGACTTGTAGAGGGGTTCTTAGTGGGAGTAGGTGTGTAAAGGTGTTCAGAGCTCAGTCCACTCCTGTTCATATAGGTGCTGGACTACATCAGCTAACAGGCTGGAGGGGTAGAGAGTAACAAAGCTGTGGTATGTAGATAGTGTAGCATTATAAAAAGACTATGAACAGGAACTTCAGCAAATGAAAGGGGGATGAGATGCAAAACTGAAGGGACACAGCATGAAACTAATTGTAGAAAGGACAGAGTCATAACTAGCATATGGTGGCGTGGGCAGCTGCCCTGAGCACAAGTTGTTAGGGGGAGCAGACAGTTGCTGCTGGAGTGCAAGCAGAGCACCGGCATCCACTTCTGAAACCATAGGTCATACGGCAACTTCTTAACTGAATGTATTCAGTAGCCATAGGCTAGAACTAAGACCTTATGTACGTTTTCTGCTACAGTTACTAACGCAGTGTGCCACAGAAGCTTAGTGTACTTACTAACAATAGCAAGGTGCTTGCATAGGCTCTTTGTTACATTCTTCAGTTTTGGGTATTGGGGGCAGGTTCCAGTGTTGGGGACTGTCCAGTGCACCACCTAAGTGTGGGTTTGAGACAAGACTGTGATCATGGCAACAAGTCAGGGAACTCAGACAAAACTGAAAATTGAGACAGAAGGGAAGATAGTGGAAAATGTTAGTAGCTTCAAGTGCTTGGGGGACGTGGTTGGAGAAGGAAAATCTGAATAAGGATGTCAAAAACTAGAATCAGAGAAGTTGCAGCCAAATGGCACAAAGTGTCAGGAGTGGTGTGTGACAGAAGAATACCAAAGAAGCTGAAAAGTAGGCTGCACAATACAGTGCTGTCATCAGTGCATCTATATGGCACACGGATATGGGGATTGAAGGCACAGAAGCTGGGGAAGTTCAAGGTAATGACAATGAGGTGCCTGAGATGGGTAGCAGGATGCAGATGGTGGGACAAAGAAGGAAATAAGGATGTCTGGGAAGATACCAAAGTAACTCCAATTGCAGAGAAGGTGAAGGAGAACAAATTGTGGTGGTTCATTCACATATGTATAAAACGTAGATGATTTGATAACACGCACTTCTGAGAGACAGGAAGAAGACAAAAGGAGATGAGGACAGCTAGCCAAGAGACACATGAAAGTTGCAGGTGTATCCATATTCATTAAATCCAAATACACCTCAAGACTGGTTAAACAGTGCAACTCTCTAGAGCTATTCCAGGTACAATTAAATATAGGTAAAAAACCCTATCAGATCAATACTAGCAACAGGTCCTCCACCATGAGCCAAGAGAAAAACACCGACTACCTGGACTTGTTAGAATCACTCACTCCATATACAGCCAAACACTTTGGTCATGGAAGATTTCACCTGCCCTTCCATAGATTGGACAACATACACTAGCAGAAATGTAATCACCCCGAGTTTCCTGGACTTTGTTAATTCAAATGCTCTGGAACAGATAGTCTGCACCCCTACAAGGGCCTTGAATGTCCCGGACCTGGTACTCACCAACATGGGGGATCACTGCACTAACCCCTGTGTGTTTCCCTCCCTGGAGAGGCCAGACTATAAATCTGTCTCATTTCAAGTAAAGATCAGACTGGATACCACCACAGGAGCAAACAAACTGAAAATTTTCTCCAAAACAAACTTTAGCCTAGTAAGTGAGGGTATAAAAAGTTTCAAACCCCTGGCTAACACAGCCAACAATGACTCCTACGCAGAGGAGTACACAAATGCCCTGTATAGACATTTAAACAACTGAATAGACTCAGCTGCACCTGTCAGGATCAAAATCAGTTCCTCCCAAAGAAACAGGCCTCCCTGGTAAACCACAAGTATAAATAGGTTTTATAACAAAAGGAAGAAACTGTTGTCCAATAGCAAAAGAGAAATTACCAGAGGAAGAATACCCTCCACAGCCTGAACAAGCAAATCAGATATCTTGTAGTCCTCTAAAGCCAATTATGAGGCTAAAGTAGTGTCATTTGCTAAAGACAATCATAAGGCTCTCTTTAACTATGAACAAAATCTTAAAGGGGATGCCCAGCTATGTGCTAAACTGACTGTGGATGGTATTACTCACACTGAACCCAAAGAAATTGCCAACCTGCTGGTGGACAGATTTGGCACAAATTTAATTCCTCTGTCACCACTAGTCACACCCCAAAGCATCCCCTGTCACCAGTCCACTACCTAGCATCTCCAAAGAGGAGGTCATATCCACCTTTTCCAAGGCCAAAAACAAAGCCTGGATGGGATCAGATAACATCCAAGGCTGCTTACTAAACCATCTAAAACAAGACCTAACAGAACCACTTGGCACTCTCTTCAACCATAGCCTGAACACTAGCTTTGTTCCAGCAGAGTGGAGAACAGCAAAAATAATCCCCTTACACAAAGAGGGTCCATCAACTGACCCTGGTAACCATAGACCCATAAGCCTAACCAGCCTTATCTTCAAGGCCATGAAAGAGTCACCATGGACCTTATCAACAAGTTCATAGGTGACCTCCAAACTCTTGACCTGACCCAGTTTGACTTTATTAAGGGCAGGTCTTGCTTATTAAACCTGTTGGACTTCTTTGAGAATGTTAGCAAAGCCCTGGATAAGGGCAAAGCAGTACATACCACCTATCTTGACTTAGCCAAGGCCTTCAACACAATCCCCCACTGAGATATCATTGAAAAACTCTCTCAGCTGGGGGTTAACACATATGTCACTAGATGGGTAGCAAACTGGCTCACTGACAGAACACATACTGTTAAAGTTGGGAATTCCACCTCCAGCAGTAGACCAGTTACCAGTGATATACCACAGGGGTCTTAGCTGAGCCCTCTACTATTTGTAATCTACTTTTTGGATGTCCAGGCAAGAGTAGATGACCTGTGACTTATCAATTTCACAGATGACTGCAAACTAGGTGCAATCATTGAGTCCCCCAATGATGTTAACATATTATAAAAGGGACTAGCACAGACTAATGACTGGTGCCAGAGTCACAGTCTAAAACTAAATGTAAAAAAGTGCATCATTATCCCCTTTGGCAAAGAAGTAGCCCTTGAAAATTACATTATAGATAGCACCCTCATAAACTTAAACACAGTGGTGAGACACTTGGGAACACAGGTTGACAGCAATTTAAACTTTGATCACCATGTCTCCACAGTGGTAAGGAAAGCCTTCTATGTTGCGCATCTCATAAATAAGGGCATTGCATTCAAGACTAAAAATGTTAGAACTCCTCTATACTCATCAGACTACTAATTGAGTACAATGCTCTGTTTTGCATGCACCTCACCAGACACCTGTAACAACTGGAGAGACCACAGAGGTTTCTAACCAAGAAAATTGAGGACCTTCAAAACATGACCTATATGGAAAGACTGAAGTTTGTATTCTACAGGCTGCTGAGAGGCGAACTGTGCCTGGCCTACAGAGTGATCTCTGACCCTGCCTAATGGAAATGCTGCATGTCCGAAATCAAATGGGACAAGAATCATTCACTCCAAGGATCTCAACCTAGCCTAGCCTGTGACATAAACAGAATGTGTTGGAGAGATGGATATGTCTCACAGAGACTGCTGCTCCTCTGGAATAAACTCCCACTTCACGTGAAGCTGAGCTCCTCAGTGACTCCATTTAAGAGCAACTTTGGCATTTGGATGATAGACCATAAATTCACCTCAGGGGCAGCACCTATGTCCCTCATGGACAGGGGCGGTCAGTGCTAATCACTGATTCAGTCTGCTAACAATGGCCATCAAACCATGTTCAACTAGGGAACAAGGGTATTACATGGCAAGGCTTGTTAATCCCCTAGGGACATTAGCCTTGTAACCTCCTATGAACCTATGGACCTAAGAAGAACTTCAGCAGTTGAGGATAACTGCTGAAGAAGGTAGGAGACTGGGTTTGAATTGAGCAAGTATGTGACACCAGGTTTAATGTTAAAATGTGATAAAGGGGGTTGATGATGATTATGATGACATAGCATCTCTATATAGATTATGTGGTCAGTATAGTAACTCTGCATGTTAAATGATTTTTACAATTACAGGCCTTATACAACATCTCTAAACAGACTACAGGACCAGTAATGGCAGTTATTTATCTTTCTGTTTGTTTGTTTATTTGTTTGTTTATGCTTTGTTGACTCATATATATATATATATATATATATATATATATATATATATGGTTTACTATTACAAGGTCGAACGGCACTCCTTTGACTGTACTATAGTCGATAACGGAAGGTCATAAATGTCGAATGTCGAAGTCAAAACATCAATCTAGGAACGGTGTTAACATGGGTTGAGGTAGGTGTTCGTATTATTCTGAACTACAAACATCTCCCCTACCCCGACCCATGTTGAAACCCATTCCTAGATTGTTTGTTTCTGTTCGCGATTATCAGTTTCGACCTTCTATTGTCGACTATACTACAGTCGAAGGAGTGCCGTTCGACCTTGTAATAGTAAACCATATATATATATATATATATATATATATATTTTTTTTTTATTTATTTTTTTTTTTTGGTGAGAGATGAGGCTTAGGGAGAAAAAACTGAACTATTTAACCATTATATTGCATTTCCAATTGACAATATACTGATACATCATTAGTTTCAATATTTAAACATACAATTAATAAGGATACATCTTTAATTAAATAGTTCAAGAGTTTGGTATAATTTTAATTCATAAAATTAATTATATGAATATGAATATGAATTATTGAATATGAATATGAATTATATTAAATTTGTAATAATTGTAGTCCTACTATCACAGAGTTCGGCGAGAGCTCCTGTAATTTAAGTGCCAATTTGTGAATGTTCAGTACTAGGCAGCATTTTGCGAGTTAACCTCTAGCAGGCCTGGCTCCTAGTTGTTATATTATCTCTTGCTATGAAGCTAATACCTTGTTTTATCTTACTCCCTCTCTACCACTACAACAACGCTCTACTGACAAGTTATCCCACAAATAGCGTCTCCTTTTCTTAAGTGCATAACTGATTCTACATATGGATGATTTCTAATACGCTTATATTATAATATACTATCTTACATTTATTTTTAAGTGCTTACATTGTTTTAACTAGTGAATGATTTTTTTGTACGCACTTATTTCCAGTGATTTAACATTGATCTGTCTAGTATGTAGATTGGGTCTGGGTAACAAGTGCCCCTAATTAGCGATTGTATCTTTTCACTGCTGAACTGGTTTCTAAACTACGCAATTGTTACACTAGTCTAATTTACTCTGCTTAGTATGCAGTTTACGGGTTTTTTTTGCTAAATTAAGTACCTCTAGATAGCAAATGTCTCTATTCGCTGTTTTAGTGTCTGTAAAGTGATTGCTAGCTAAATTAGCTTCTGTAAAGTGATACTAGCTAGGACAGTTTTTCAGTGTTTGCTTTTTATCTATTTGTTTGTTGTGCTTCTTACTGTTGTACTCAAAACTAAGACACACTATTTCATTATCCTTCCTCTCACTTTACACCATTTAATTGACAGCTTTTTAACAACTCCTACTCCCTGGACCTTGGGAATTTCCTGGCAAGCAAGAACTACTATTAAGGACCTTCTCCTGCCTCTTCCCCTGTTTCTCAATTTTTTGGGTCTCCCCTCAGAACCCAGTACTCTCAAGAAGCTAGAAAGTATGTGGTGCTCCTCTAGCTATTTTTAATTTCTCTTTTTAATTAATTGTCTGGTTTTTGCCCTGACCGACTGTAACGCCTGTTAGTCAGGACTCCTAGCAGCCTCACCTCCTCTCTCCACTGTCTAGCTGCTGCTTCCCACATTTCTAGCCTGTCCTCCTTTTGTTAAACGTCCCCTCCTGAAAATCGTTGTTTTTTGGTTTCTTTCTTTTCTTCTCTCCCTGCTCCAATTCCCCCCCAACTCCCCTTTCTATGTTTTACACTTTTTTGCCCACTAGATGGTGCACTATTCTGTGAGTATTCCGCTACCTGTTTTCAAACCTTATCATTTGCTTTATAATTACTAGTTGCAAATTCCTAACACTTTGAATCCTTTTTAAAGCCCCCCTTTTACCTTTCTCTTTTCGTTTTCTGACTAGACCTCAAGCTTTACCTCTTTGTCACTCCTCTCTCCCACTCCAACTTACCTTCTCTGCTTTGTTTGATTGATTGTTTTCTTACTGCCTTCCTTCACTTTGTCTGTACCCGCTCCATTCACTCGCCAGGCTCACTCTGCTCTCCTACCCCAAAATCCCACCCACCCCCAGTGCTCCTACACTTATACGTCCCTAACCACTCCCATTCTCATTAACTCTTCAATCATAGCTTACCCCTCCCCTTTTTTCTGTTATCCAATCCCCTTCCTCCTGCATCTTTACCTCTTACTTAACTTCCTCATTCTACACCTGTGTATACTTTCTTTTCCATTTCCCAAGCTTTCTGTCATTTACCTCCCTGTTCACTATGCCTTCACCAGTACCCTCATCTTATTTAAAACTAATCATCCTTTTCTCACCTTTTCCTCTCCTTATAGTACTCTACCTTCTTACATCTTACGAACATTTTAGCCTCAAAGAATCACACATCCTCTCTCAAGATACTAGCTCTCCTCCACAAAACACATTTCAACCTTCCCCAATCATCATTTCCTCCCCCAGCTACCTTTGTGCTAAATTCCACAGAAAACTCCACTTCTCCTACTCTCATCAGAAAAACCAAAAATCCTTACTCACCCTCTCCAAACCATCAGACCTAATAAAAAGACTACTTCTATCACTTCTAGCAGATGACATTCATCCCAACCCTGGCCCAATCAAAACTGCTACTATAAACCCACTCTGTCCCCCTCCCGTATGCCCAAATATATCCTCCAGACCCCCTAACTCTCTCTCCTTTGCTCATATCAACATCCACAGCATTAATAATAAAATCACCCACATCCATGCCCTGCTAGACGTACATTCTTTCGACATTCTATACCTAACCGAAACCTGGCTCAAACCTACAGCACTAGACAGGGAGATTACCTCCCCCCCTGACTACAACATCCACAGACTTGACCGGAAAGGCAAAAAAGGTGGTGGGATAGCTATCCTATACAAAACTGATTTATAAATTACTGTCATACAAGAAAAACCTCCCTTCACAAATAATGCCGAAATCCTTGTCACCAAACTCCAGCTTAATACACACAAGTTCATCTATATAATCTGCTTCTACATTCCCCCTGGAAATAATATCAGTACCCTAGAAGAGATCCTTAGCTGACTTTCTATTCAATTTCCACAAGAAACCATAGTCCTCAGAGATGTCCATATAGACTGGATAACCTGCACCTCTGTAGACCCTCCCACCCTCTTAAATCTTCATGGTTTCTTTCAAATCATTCAAGCCCCTACCAGAATCAGCAAAACTAACAACAAGGAAAGTTTATTAGACTGGATTCTGATAAATAAGCACCACCATACTTACACAGTAGGTACACTACCTGATGACTTAAGTGACCATGCTCTTACTTACTTATTCAGACTTAAAACTGCATCACCTAACCTAACTAAATACAAAATGGTCAGGACTAATAAAAACTTTAACCCTGAAACCTTCCTATCTGAACTTAATGCTTGCAACTGGTCTACCCTTAAATAACTGCCTCTGGATGATGCTGTAACTTACTTCAACTCTCCGGTTCCTGACTATTTTAGACTCTCATGCTCCCCTAAGATCTATCAGAATTAGCTCAAAACCATCCCCTTGGCTCTCAAAAGATACACGCCATAAAATGACTCTGAAAAATAAACTGTGGACCAAATTTCGTTGCTCTAAAGCTCCTACCAACCAACTTAACTTTAGACAAATTAGAAATGCAACTAAAAAAGCTGTTCTACATGACAAAAGGAGCTACTACTATAATCTACAAATAGCTAACCAGCAAACCCCTCAAAAGTTCTGGGCAAGAATAAATAGCCTCTTAAAGCCTGGTCACTCTGACACCCCTTGCCCCATAAGTACTCCCCAAAACAACCCTAAACAAACTGCTGATGCCTTTAACACCTTCTTTTCGGAAACTGTCCAGGCCTTAGCAAATCAACTAACCCCCAATATCTCCTCTCAGTCCACCTCCTCTAACACTTCTTTTCCATCTTTTCTACTGCATCCTATACCTACATCTCTTATCTGTTCTCTTCTCAAAAAACTTAAAACCTCCTCCCCTTCTGCCAACCATATACCAGCTCAGTATCTAAAAACTGCAGCCAGACCTTTAGCCTATCCCATTTCCATTCTGATTAACAGAACCTTTGCAGAAGGCTTCATTCCTTCCATCTGGAAAATCTCACATATTATTCCCCTGCACAAAGGTGGTAACTCAACAGAACTCTCCAACTACCGACCCATAGCCCTTCTCTCCCCCCCTAGCTAAAATCATGGAAAAATGCATATCCATATTGCAACCTCAAAAGCCTACATTCTTCTAACAAACTTCTTATATCAACATGTAAATCCAATAACTTAGCAGAAGCCTCCTTGTTCTCTAACACTGTAGGAAAAGCTTGGAACTCTCTTCCTGACAACCTCACTTCAATCTTCTCTCTCCCCAGCTTTAAATCTCACCTCAAAACTCACTGCCTTTGCCCTGCACTAACCCTGACTATACTGCCTTTCCTACTAGTATGTTCACATTCTCCTGCATACTAAGCTTGCCTTTGCTTCTAGTATGTTCACATTCTCCTGCATACAAAGTAGTAGTTATCTTACCTTTCTGTTAGCTCTCTTAATTTTGACCTCCCTCTTCCTGTAATTAATTCCTGTTGTTGCATCTGTAATATATATCTCTGCATTAGTTTATGTTACTTCAGTAATATATCATTGCACTATTGCATATTTTTTTTTCTCTTGTACTTTTTTGTCTCTGAGTGAACTTTTTGTGTGCTATTGTATATTTTTTATCTGAGTAAATTCTGTAAATTTGCTATTTTTAACTGTTTCTCTTAGAGCTTTTCTCCCCGGGCCTCTGCTGAAAATGGACATATATCCAGTTGGACCAGCCCGGTCAACAAATGTAAAATCAATAAAATAAAAATAAATAAATATGCTTTATAGCTCCCAGAACTTTCTCACTGATGCAACTAAAGCTACTTTTGACACTATTTATGTCTTCCCCACACTTCTTTATGGTGCTCCCATCCTTACTAACCTTCAGTCATTACAAAAAAACAAAGCTTGAACAATGCTATAACAAAGTTGCTAAATTTGCAGCAAATTCCCCTTTCAGAACCCACCACTGTATAGCACTAAAAAGCATAACTTGGTTAGAACTACCCCACCAACTAATATATACACAGCTTCTTACCACCTTAAAAATGATCCAGAATCCATCTGCTAGTCCAGTACTAAATAACATTCTACACAACTATGTTCCTAGTTGGTCATTACAATCCAATGACCAAAAACTCCTCTCAGTACATAAACCTATCACATTTGATGGGTTTTGTCTGTATTTACACCATGTTGCTAAGGTCTAGAACTTCTTATCTCTGTCCATCAGGTCAATACTTTCTCTCCCATCCTTCAAAACCATTCTGAAAGACGTCCTAGCCAAAAGATGGCTCTGTTCTTGCTCAAACCAGGATAAACTATATCCCTAAACATGGACAAATACCTATTCATACTTTATATCTCTTTACTCTCCCTTCTTCACTCACTTATTTACTTCTATTGATTTCTTTGCACTGGCTTTCTCTCCAAATATACCATAACACTGCTTTTCTCTCACTTTGTATTGCAATTCCTGTTTGTATTATACTAACTTTTAATTTCTCTATAAACTGGCTAAAATGTCTCTAATTGTTAAATCATTGTCATATAACTTGTATCTATTCTTAAACAATGTTTTCATGTTATGTCTGATTTGGTATAATTATTTAAACTGTATTTGTTTTTCATACTATCATTAAAGACGTGTACAATTAATATTCTTAAAATGTTTTGTTATTCTTTGGAGCTTTTCTACTTGGGCTTCCGCTGGAAATTGGCTCTTACCCAGTCGGAATGTCCTCATAATCAAATGTCAATAAATAAACAAAAAAATAAATAAAAATGTAATGGAAGCATTTGATAAACTGGAAAAGAGTAAGGGGTGCCGAAAATTATTAGAAAATGCAATAAGCTACATTTTGGAAAAGTAGACAAGACCATGTTACCATGTGAATGGTTGGTACATTCAACTACTGTATAAAAGTGCATATTTATGTTCAGACTTAAGGATAATTATATAATGTCATTATAATTGCCAATAAGAGACAGCTTGTTGTGATGAAATGCAGTGAATGTGTTGGCAGAATATATGTCTCTTAGATAATACCTATGTCATGTACACAGTTAATGTTTTGAGATAAAGCAGGAATGAAGCAGCTTCTTGAAAAACACCTGGATTACCGCTGCTCTAGATTTTACTCAGGAGTGTGTGTTTTTATATATTGCCAACATAATTTTCTAAAAATCAATGCCCCATATGAGCTGTAATGTCTAGTAAGCTACAACAACTGACAACTGATCTAATGTTTTGAATAGGTGTGTAATTCTTTGTGCAGCATGCTATCAATGTGCAGAAACAGAAATACACAGCTGACTAATCTAATATCCATGCTATGTTCAACACAGGGACATTTCAATACAGCAACGAGGTAAGAGTGTAAGTTCTAGAGGCAGAGTGAATAACTGTCTACTGCATTTGTGATGAATCTGAGTTGGTTTAAGATACTAGTGGGAAGACAAATGTACTTGAATATACAAAAGAAAAGTAAAAAGTAACTAGGTTTATACCTAGAAGATGGAGACAGGAAATATCTGGTTCTATATTAGCCTGTAAGCATTTGATTGCACTTTTGACACACAATTCTGCACTTTCATTTAGGATGAATTGTGATTGAATGTTGCAGCACCAGTACACTCTGCAATTACTAGATGTATAGAAGAATGGTACAATGGCACAGTGGATAGTGTTGTCACCTCACAGCAAAAGGTTCCCCTGGTTTGATTCTTGGCTGGGGTGCCTACTATGAAGAGTCTGCAGGTTCTTCCTGTGTTTGTGTGGGTTTCCACTAGGTGCTCTGGTTTCTTCCTACATTCCAAAGAGTTGCGGTAGGTGGATCGGACTCTCTAAATTGGCCATAGGTGTGAGTGTATGTACAAGTGTGTAGTGTGGAAGAAGTACTGTGGTAGGGTTAGCCAGCCAGCAGTGTAAAACTTAGCTCTATATGATTATCGATGGTGAAGTGACACCCGATCTCATTGGAAAAAAGGAGTTGTGGATGGATGGACAAGACTGAGCCAGAGGCAGATGGTGAACAAGAAATGCTCAAAGTTCACAACCAAATAACATGCTTGTTGCTAAGGATGTCTGCAGAAATCTATCTGCCTCATTTGACTCTATATTTTCAGTTGTTTAAAGAGTCACAGAATGAACATATAATCTCATTATTCAGGCCTGCTCTTGGTAGCCTGAGTAGTAGGCACCAATGATTAATGATGGGTGATGCTTTCAAGGGGTCGAGAAATAAGGTCACTAGCACAACTCCTTTCTAACCTCCTGCCTTACTTAATCAGAAGTACAGTACCGACAGAGAACTCTTTCCTTAAACAATCTTGTGATATACTCAAGATGGTGTTAACTTTAGTGTATTCAGCGATCTGCTGGTGAATAACACATTCTAAGTTCTTTGCCATCATGTTTAGGCCTGAAGTTGTTTGTTTTCATCAATGTACCTCCACTATGCATGGAATTAGACTGCTTATTTCCACATGGAGGGTATCAAACCTTTTCTAATGTTCTTATTTATAAACACTTTAAGCATGCTAGTTGAATGGGAAGCTAACCACACATAGTAGGTGGAGTCTACATTGAGTATCTGAGAGAAGCAATTATCAAGAAAGTATTTGAGGATTTTCATGCAGGTGTTTTTTTGTTCCTATATTGTTTGCCAGTAGTGATAATATGGGAGTACTTCTAGAAATTTTGAGGACCATAAATGCAATCCCAGGAATAGTGGAACTCTAATACATATGTGAGGGAGTACATATATATACTAGTAAGTTATGAAATATCAGGGTATGCCCTCTACTATGTGGTGCAATGACGTCAAAGTTAAGACAAATAGGTAGTATGGGGAGGGACAGAGTCACCCATGGCAGGGCATTGCAAGGGGCAAGAAACACTTTCAAGGTGTAATAACAACTTGCAGAATTTGCATTTTTTTCTGTTAGAATCACATTTCTTTTTGAAATGTCAGGACTAGAAATGTTGGTACTAACATGTCTGATAAAAGAGTCAATAATACAGCTATAAGTTAGTTTCTGAAAAACATAATAGAAGTACTTACCTTGCTGAGTGGGATAATAGTTGCCTTTATTCAGAGTTGGAAATTTTATTTTCTAAGATGCAGTTGTTCATGGATATATACTTGGAGCAGCTAACAAGTCTGATCCTATGACGAGAAGTTTGGGGGAAATATTGTCTCTGGGTATGTTGGGAGTGTAATGTGGGCTGGCAATAGTTATTAAAGAGTATAGGGACTATTTATTAGCATCCTTATAACAACATTAGTGAGTGGTTATAATTAAGACTTAGAGTGGAGATTTTGGTTTGGTCTGGGATGAGGAGCATTATAAAACGACTCCAGAATAGTGACTGGTGTTATACAGCTTTTACTGGTAGATGTTGAAAAAACTTTTCATTCTTTTTTTCCTAACTTCTATTAGCATTTAAGTAGGATAGAGGCTGTTGTAATAGACTATATTGCTTCTTGCTTATGTTTCTCTCTGCCATTTGCCCTTTCAAGTGAGTGAACATCCAGTATATGGGAGAGTACTTAATGCCAATTGCTTTAGTAGGCTACATTCTGTGCAATGTGAAGTGATGTATTTGTAAATGAGTCTTTGTCTGTAGACTATAGTTTCTATAGGGGCAATCAATCTATTTCAGGGCAAAATGTATTTAAAGCCAAGGACTGTTATATTTTTTGTGAATTTATTTGCTGTATGTGAGTGATCCCAGTTTAGGAAGTAGATAGGTCATCGCTAAGTGAGGCGTCCATGATTCATGTTGCTGGTGCTAAGTACTGGAAGCCAGCATCCATTCTAGGATAGATTATGTTTTATCTGCACATGTTGTTAATGTAATTAGTTGGATGAGTCTGTAAGGATTAGTGGTGTTACAGGAATATGGCTCAGGGTTTAAGTTCCAGCCTAGGTTAAGGTTACCCAGGGTTATAAGTTCTGTAATTATGTTATTTGTAAGGTCTTATGTCATTATGGTGTGTTAATCTATGGAATGTTTGCGGCACGCAAGTGCTTAGCTCTTACTTTTGCGCATATGTAGTTGAATAATGTCATTCTTCTTTTGTTATTAGTGATAGTTGGAAATGTTACAATTTGAAGTTAAATGTATTTATGACTCCAGACCACCACTATTATAATTACATTGTTAATCTTGTGCATCTATGTGCATATAACAGACATACATATTATTACAGTATTACTGTCTGTTTCAATTGTCTGAACTATTTTGGTCACATTTTACTGTACACTGTACTAATTCAGCTGTAGCACTGCCCAGTTCCAAGTTTGCTATTTCTGGGATTGTTTTGTAACATCTGAGCATCAACT
Source organism: Protopterus annectens (assembly GCF_019279795.1). Classification (NCBI taxonomy): domain Eukaryota; kingdom Metazoa; phylum Chordata; order Ceratodontiformes; family Protopteridae; genus Protopterus; species Protopterus annectens. Next base: position 1,424,164,852 of record NC_056743.1, read on the forward strand.
TCAAGCCACCTTTGTTGGTGAATGCCCTTCTGCACCCTTGTGGGAGGAGAGGGCTGTCTGGGTCCCATCTAATCAAGGGTGAGTGGAGTAGAGCTTAGAGAGAGCATTTTTATTGGCTAGTTTGAGCTAAAAAGGGTATTTTTCTTGTTTTATTTAAGGCCCACGTTAGCACTTGTTTGCATGTAGCACTCCATCGTGTACTGCCATGTAGCGGTGGTTACCGTTACTGGTTATAGATGTAAATGATTTGTTTGTTAAATGTTTCCTTACACTTTGCTTGTGGTCCTCTAGAGGTTTCTCATATTCCTGCTCTACTGTCAGGTGGAACATTAAGCCTAGCCTCAGAGGTACCAACACACCTCCCACCCACTAGCCACTCCTAAGTGTGACCTATTTTCCTGATCACATAAATTTACCTATCACTATGAATGGACAATTTCCCACAGTTTCTCCAGCCAGATTGGTTGATATGGGCATCCTGAAGCAGTGTAACAACTGCCTCATGTTCACCACCAACCCTTTACTCCTAGTCCACACAAGCACGTGTGAGAGATGCAACTATATCAAGAACCTTGAATCCATGCTTCTCAAACACTAGAATAAGTGGGTTGCCAACATGCACAGCTCACCTCCTACTCCACCCAAACCCACATCACACATACCTACATATGTGGATTTCCTCACCAGAAACATACCTAAACACCAGAGACCTCTCAAGCACAAACACAAACATGCTACACATAATGCTTCCTCTGCAGAACTCATTACACGTAATAGCTCATGCACCAGTGTCTCATCGGTCAAACCTTTAAGGCCAAACACAAAATCAAACATATTAGCCATAGGTGATTCCATTGTGAGACACACAGATGTCTCTTTCATCAGGCTGGATAAGGAAATGGTCATGGTCAGCTTTCTGTCAGGTGCCAGGAAACGCCATATCATACATGCACTCAAGTCTCTCAACAACAGGTACTGTTATGACTCCGTCAGAGTCCATGTTGGTGTGAATGATTTGAGATGTACCTCTGTGGACTATATGAAGAAAGACATGACTGAGCTCTCAGACTATGTGTCTCAGGCAGGTATGTCCCCAGCCTTAAGCAGCATTTTACCTTTACCTAGAATGCTGTCTCAATACAAATAGAAAATGATTGACTCCAATAATTGGCTTAGCTTCTAGTGTCATTCTAAGGAGATAGACTATCTGTCAGCCTGGGATGACATGATCGACAGACCTTGATGCTTTGCCAGAGATGGTCTTTATCTGTCACACCTGGGATTTTGGCTACTGGCTAAGGGTCTTTCCACCCCCATAGTACCTTTTTTAGGAAGTGCCTTAAGGATAAAATTCCCAATGCAAAAATTCCAAATAAAAACAACCTCAGTGTAATGTTGCTAAATGCTAGGAGTCAAAACATGAAACTGCACTCACTGGAAGCTGTCCTCACCTTGGAAGATGCAGACATTTGTGCAGTCATGGAGACCTGGTTCAAGTCTATGGAGAGCACCCCAGCCAAACTGGGTTACATCTCTTTCCACACGTTCAGACCACAATCTGAAGACAGGAAAACTAAAGGAGGCTGTGTATCAATATTTATTAAAGATAAATACATCTCCAAATTCATTAAACAGTATGATTCCCTGGAGACACTTCAGGTGCAATTAACTGTTGGTAGGACACCTATTCAAGTCATTGCCAGCTACAGGAACCCTCCATGAAAAAGGACACCCACTCTGCCTATTTGGTTTTACTTGAATCTATCAAGATACATCCGAACACCATGATTTTGGGTGACTTTAACTACCCATCCAATGACTGGGTAAATTACTCTTGCTCAAACTCACTTGCCCAAAGGTTTCTTGACTTTGTTAACTCCATTGCCCTTACCAGCTGGTTGACACCACCACAAGGGGTGCCAGCATCCTGGATATGGTGCCAATATGGTGGACCACTGTAGCACCCCCACTGTGAGGTCCTCCCTGGTGAGATCTGACAACAAATTAGTCTTATTTGGAGTAACTATAACACCTGACCTCCCCCCCAGCAGCAACTACACTAAAAGAGTTCTCCAAAGTAAATTATAACCTTTTTCGGGATGGTATAAATAGCTTAACTGCACCTCCTCCCTCAGATGAAAATAGCAACCATGCCAAGCTCTACACCAGTGCTTTATATGAACACCTATATACCTGAATTGACTCAGTCATACCTAATAGGACCAAAACAAGTTCATCAAGGAAGAGCAAACCTGCCTAGTGGACAACTGCCATTAACAGGCTTTACAATAAGAGGAAGAAATTGTTGTCTAAGAGTAAGAGGGAGCAAGCCCTCCTAAACTGGAAACACTTCCTCCTCAGCGTAAACAAGGAAATAAGACTTCTTGTGAAGTCCTCCAAAGCAAACTATGAATCAAAATTAGCTTCCTCAACAAAGGACAACCACAAGGCATTCTATAGTTAAATCTGTAATCTAAAATGAAAGCCCCAGATTTATGCTGAACTGGTAGTTAATGATACCACATATACTGATCCTGTGGACATAGCTATTCTGTTGGCCGACAGGTTCTGTGAAAACTTCACTCCCCTGTCTCCACCACACATACCTCATGATATCCCTACCACCTGTCCCATACTTGCAGCTCTAAAGAGCAGGTCTTAAATACCCTCTCTAAAGCCAAAAACACAGCATCTATGGGACCTGATAACATCCCAGGATGTGTCCTACATGGGCTCCAATATGAATTAGCAACACCATTGGGTACTCTTTTCAGTCATAGTCTAAGCACCAGCTTCATACCAGATGAATGGAAAATAGCCACTGTTATTCCCTTGCACTTCCACTGACCCTGGGAACTATAGACCTTTTAGCCTGACTAGCCTTATCTGCAAGGCCATAGAACAAATCATCATGAACCTTATAAACAAATATATAGGTAATCTCCAAACACTTGACCCTACTCAGTTTGGATTTGTCAAACTGAGATCATGCCTGTTAAACCTGGTGGACTTCTTCAAGACAGTCACCAAGGCCCTGGGACAAAGGAAAATATTTGCACACAGCCTACCTGGACTTAGCCAAGATGTTTGACACTATCCCCCACTCAGTCATCATTGACAAACTCACCCAACTAGGCATCAACCCTTATATCATTAGATGGGTCACTAACTGGCTAACTGATAGAACTCATATAGTCAAAATAGGGGAATCCACCTCTAACAGCAGACCTGTAACCAGTGGTGTTCCACAGGGATCAATCCTGGGACCTCTACTGTTTGGAATCTATTTCTCCAAACTACAAGCAAAAACTAATGGTCTATGGCTGACAAAGTTTGCTGATGACTGCAAACTGGGAGTGGTCATAGAATCTCCAAATTATGTCATTAGCCAACAAGAGGGTCTTACACAAACAAATGATTGGTGCCAAAGTCATGACCTTAAACTCGAAGCAAAAAATGTATCATCATTCCTTTCAGTAAAACGGATGTTCCTGCTAACTACTACTTCAATAGCAACACCATAAGTATGCACTCAGTGGTGAGACACCTGAGCACACCGGTTGACAGTAACCTTACCTTTGACCAGTGGTGGGAAACCTGGGCTCACAGGTTGACAGCAACCTTACCTTTCACCACAATGACTCCACAGTGGTAAGAAGAACATTCTATATTGCTCATCTCATAAGTAAGGGCATTGCCTCCAGAAAAAATAAGTTATAACCCCCTCTGTACTCTTCCCTCATCAGGCCTATAATTGAGTATAATGCATCTTTTGGCATGTACCTTTCCAAACACCTGCAGCAGTTAGTGAAACCACAAAGGTTCCTCACAAGGAAAATTCAAGGTCTTTAGTATCTGTCCTAAGGGGATTGTCTGAAATTACTGTCACTTTATTCTGTTTCATGCAAACTATTCAGATGTGATCTCTGCCTTGCAGACAAAGCAATCTCTCACCCTGCTTTATTGGAAATACTCATCATCATCTTTCAGCTTTTCCTGTTAGGGGTCGCCACAGCAGATCATCTCTTTCCATTTCTTCCTATCCTCTGCATCTTGGTCTTTCACACCAGCTGCCTGCATGTCCTCTCTCACCACATCCATAAACCTTATCTTAGGCCTTCCTCTTTTCCTCTTACCTGGCAGTTCCATCCATAGCATCTTTTTCCCATTATACCCATCATCCCTCCTCAGCACATGTCCAAACCAACGCAATCTCATCTCTCTTGCTTTGTCTCCAAACTGTCCAACATGAGCTGACCCTCTAATATACTGATTCCTAATCCTATCCATCCTAGTCACACCGAGTGCAAATCTTAACATCTTTAACTCTGCCACATCCAGCTCTGACTCCTGCCTTTTTGTCAGTGCCACTGTCTCCAACCCATATAACATAGCTGGTCTCACTACCCTCTTGTAGACCTTCCCTTTCACTCTTACTGGTACCTGTCTGTCACAAATCACTCCTGACACTCTTCTCCACCCATTCCACCCTGCCTGTACTCTCTTCTTCACCTCTCTTCCACATTCACCATTACTCTGAACTGTTGATCCCAAGTACTTAAAATCATCCACCTTTACCAACTCTACTCCCTGCATCCTCACCATTCCTCTACCCTCCCTCTCATTTACACACATATATTCTGTCTTAGCCCTGCTGACCTTCATTCCTCTGCTCTCTAGAGCATATCTCCATCTCTCCAGAGTCTCCTCAACCTGATTCCTACTCTCACTACAGATCACAATGTCATCTGCAAACATCATAGTCCACGGGGCCTCCTGTCTGATCTCATCTGTCAACCTGTCCATCACCACTGCAAATAAGAAAGGACTCAGAGCTGATCCTTGATGTAATCCCACCTTCACCTTAAATGGATCTGTCACTCCCACTGCAGTCCTCACCACTGTCACACTACCCTCGTACATATCCTGTACCACTCTTACATACTTCTCTGCCACTCCCAACTTCCTCATACAATACCACAACTCTTCTCTAGGCACCCTGTCATATGCTTTCTCCAAGTCTACAAAGGCAATGCAACTCCTTCTGACCTTCTCTGTATTTCTCCAATAACACTCACAGAGCAAACATTGCATCTGTAGTGCTCTTTCCTGGCATGAAACCATACTGCTGATCACTAATCATCACCTCCCTTCTTAACCTAGCTTCTACTACTCTTTCCCATAACTTCAAGCTGTGACTGATCAGTTTTATCCCTCTGTAGTTACTGCAGCTCTGCACATCACCCTTATTCTTAAAGATAGGTACCAAAACACTTTTTCTCCACTCCTCAGGCATCCTCTGACTTTCCAAAATTTCATTAAATAATCTAGTTAAAAATTCCACTGCCATTTCTCCTAAGCACCTCCATGCTTCCATTGGGACGTCATCTGAGCCAACAGCCTTTCCATTCTTCATCCTCTTCATAGCTGTCCTTACTTCCTCCTTGCTAATCGGTTTCACTTCCTGATTCACTATCCCCACATCATCCAACCTTCTCTCTCTCTCTCTCATTCTCTTCATTCATCAGCCTCTCAAAATACTCTTTCCCACCTACTCAACACACTCTCCTCTCTTGTGAGTACCTTTCCCTCACTATCCTTTATCACCCTTACTTGCTACACATCTTTCCCAGCTCTGTCCCTCTGTCTAGCCAATCGGTACAGGTCCTTTTCTCCCTCTTTAGTGTCCAATCTCTCATACAACTCTCCATACGCCTTATCCTTAGCTTTCGCCACCTCTCTCTTTGCCATGCGCCTCATCTCCTTATACTCATGTCTACTTTCTTCATCTCTTTGACAATCCCACTTCTTCTTCACCAGCCTCTTCCTCTGTATACTCTCCTGTACTTCCTCATTCCATCACCAGGTCTCCTTGTCCTTCTTCCTCTGTCCAGATGTCACACCAAGCACCTTTCTAGCAGTCTCCCTTACTAGTTATGCTGTAGTTACCCAGCTATTCGGTAACTCTCCACTGCCTGCTTTATTGGAAATACTGCATATCCATAAGTCAAATGTTACATGGGTTACTCACTGTAAAAACCTTAACCTGGTATGTGACATTAATAAAACCTGCTGGAGGGACAGATTTGTCTCCCAGAGGTTACCACACCTTTGGAACAGACTCCCACTTCATGACAAACAGAGTGCCTTTTTGGCCCTCTTCAAATGCAATCTGAACGGTTGGATGGGTGACTGTAAATTCATCCCAGGGGTTCAACCCATGTCCCTCTTGGACAGGGGCAATAGATGCTGATTGTGGAAATAGGTGTAGCACTTGGCTAGGCTTGTAAGGGCCCTAGGGTCATTAGCCTAGTAACTTCCTATGATCCTATAGAAACATAAGCAATTTTGTGGGTTTCTCTTTTTGTTTAATCACAAACTATATACTACAGTCTATAAGTGATAAAAGCAACTATTAAAATGAACTATGCAAGCAACAAACTGTACATATATTAGAAAACTGAAGGGTGCTGTTACATGTTATATAATCTAACGGTAGTACATTAAATGGTACTCCAGGATATCTATAGATTTCCTAGCCTATATTATTTAATGTGGTCCCACCAGTTAGCTGGCATGGGTTGGACAATACTAAAACAACATAATAGATTTGGATTTAATGATGGATTCATTTATTTCTCCCTTATTTTCAAAATGGAGTGTGTCATATCCTTCTTTTCAGAAATCCTGACTTTCTCCAGAATAAAATTCAGTGGCAAAAGTCCATTTACATTGCTCAGTCTTCCAGCTAGGCCAAATGTTTCCTTCACTGACAAGCAAAGAGTGTGAAGTTCTTCTTTTAACAAACAAAATATCTCAAACAAGACAGTGGCGGCTGGTGACTTCATATCAAAGGGGGGCTGAAAGAGACAGCTGAATGGGTGGGACCAATGAAAGGGGGTATGGCCCACTAGAAAGGGGTGGAGCTCTGCTAAAAAACTCAAAAACTGGGACTTTAATTAAATACGCTGCCCTGGGTGCCAAACCATCATTATGAGAGTCCAATCAAGACAAATTGAAGTGTAGAAGAAAAAAAAATATTTCAATGCATTGGCTACCTGACAGCTTACTTAATATCTAGATGGGAAAAAAGGTTGTGTGGCATGAAAAAATAAATTACTTTTTAAATACATTACTTGAATGCCAGTCAAAATCAAGTATAAAAAAACAAGCAGCACTCAACTCTAACCACTTCTCCTTGCATTGCAGTTCTAATTATAATTTATATTCAGCTTTATAAAAGTACCAAGTAACATGTGAAAAGTAGCAATCTCTGTGATACCCCCACTTGTAAAAATGTTTCTTATCCAAAAAAGACCTGTTGTCTAACAACTATCTACTTGTTTCATGGGGAAAACATGATCAAAGTAAAAAATGAACAGCAAAAAAGAAACAAGCTCAAGATAAATTGCTTAAAGGATTACTGCACAGGTTATGGACCACACATGATAGATTGGCATTCTATTTAGTTTACTGTTAAAGACTGCAAAGATGACTGCAAGTCTCCAAGAAATGTAATGAGGTTCTGAAAATACTGTAATCCTGTCCTTTATTACAAAAACTGTCATATGCATTTCAGTACCAAAGGCTTATACGCTATCTAGTTATGTAAATATTCTCTGCATGGAAACAACAAAAAGGCTTTCAATGTTGGTAATTCTTTAACAGTATGCTTATTAAGGCTTACTTGTATGTTACAATCTCAGACACGCTTATCTAATGGCCATTAAAGCATTGCTACTTAAACACACACCAACAGATACTGCAACAACATGCATTTTTTGAATAAGAAGAAGAATAAAACAACAGTATAAAAATAAGACAGAAAACCAGAACATTCTGCAAAATCAAGGACAGATGAAAAGCCACTGTAGTATTTATGCCTACCTTGGATGGGGGATACTCTGCACACTTACACTGCATAACTGCTCCTTGCCTTGCTTGAACACATCCAGAGTCACTACATGGGGGAGTGGAGTACAAGTATGTTACAATTTGAAATGTCTGGCTGACACTGATGGCCCTAACACATGTGTCATACCTCTCAACCTCAGAGCAAGACACCTGTACAAAGCCATAATTAGAAGTGGGACAAAGGCCCAAAAATGACAATTTTAAATATGGCTCTTATAAACTTATAAAGACAATAGAATAGTATGTCTTGCATTAATATGAATTTTTCTGAAGGGTATGAAATCTGAAACTCAAATGTCTGTGATTATTTTCTAACTTCAGTCCTTAATGATTTGCCACTAATTTGACAGGAAACCACAATTTTATGAAAAAGAGACCAAAATGTGATGCAAAAATATAAAATAACCACACAATACAGCCGGGAACCTGTCAAAGAAGGGACACTTTTTTATTATTAGTACTGTTAACTTGAGCAGCTGACAAAATAAGAATTGACATGCATTTCTGAAATTAAAAGTAATCTATAACTCTGATTATTACAATTGCTTATTAATTGTAAACCCTCCACAATTTCTTCCAAATTTGCCATTTTGCAGAGCGATTATTAGGGGGAGAGCAACACTTTGAGCCAAAATGGGGGACAGTTGAGAGGTTTGGATATACCCAATTCTATAAAGTGATTTATTTGCATGCACTTCTCAACCTCTTTAATGCAGGAAATCTGGACAAGGCCAAATGCATTGAGGGAACATACAAGCAGTACTAAAAAATCGTTTTGTATAGACTTAGACAGTTGATATAATAACAGGTCTTGCTTTAGCAATCATTTTTCTGATGGGTATAAAGTCTGAAACTCAATGTCTGTCATTATTTAGTGACTTCATTCCTAATTGATTTTCCAAAAAAAACACAAATTCTGTGAGAAACAAACCAAAAATAAGCAAAAAAATCTATTCATTCTGCGAAAATCTGGACTATTGAGAGGTATAGTTCAGCCGGTGCTGTCTCTGAATTTGCCGCCCCCCCCACAAAATCATAGTCAAATGGGGCCTCCTTCCTGCAGCCATTCCAATGTCCCATTACTTGGCTATTTCACCCCATTTACCATATACACTGTAATGTGCATATTGCTTTACTTCTACAGTGATTTGGATTTCATTTAAGTTTTATTTTATATTTTACAGCACAAACACTAATAGACATCTGCTAAAGAAAGCAATGCAGTCTCACAGTGAAAACAGACTTAGGGTTAATACTTCTCTACCCTTGAAACTCACATTCATTGAAACAGCATTGAAACCCACATTCAAAGAAAATACAGTTGGCCAGTGGCAGATACAGATTAACTTTGGGCTGTTTTCAAATCATAGGCCCCTTGCACACGAAATGTATGTGTTCTTTGATACACGCTTCTGATTGTATTAAATTATACTGTATAATACAGTACACTTGTTAGAGGGCATTTTAAATTTATTGTTTTGAACATTTTTCAGTAAACAATGAAACAAAATGCATGCACCAATAATGACAAAACTGCCTAATTCAGAACATTTCCATCAAAATGTTTACTCAAACTTCTACAATCCACAAGTCATCTAAATAATTCCACATTAAAGAGATCTGCAACTAATGAAGAGGTTGCTGCTAGCAAACAACTTTATATTTAATTGTTTCATTTATAAATAAAGTGCCTGTTGCCCTTGATGAATACATTGCCTATGTTACACTAAAAAAAAGCTAGTACTATTGCAATAGGGACTGGATGGAAAACTTTAAACAGGTTCATAGTTACTAGGTATCTCCGCCAAAGAGGACATTCTCAGGACTGCAGCATCCACCCCCTTTAAAAGTATAACACAGTACAGTATCAGCAATGCATCTTCATACTGTGGGAGTAGAACCCGCAGCCTTCTGCATCAAAAGCAAGTACATTACCTGTTGTGCTATTAACAAAGCAAGCAGACTCAGCATAAACAGCACTAACCTTCTCTTCCCCTGAAGCTTTGAGGTCCTTGTAAAATCCACTTGACACTCAACGGTATCTCTCAACTTTGCAGCACAAAAATCTGGAAAAGCCCCAATTTATTGTGGGGGGGGACAAAAGCCCCCAAACCAGGGACACATTTTAAACATTGCTTGTATAATCTTGGAAAGTTGCTAGAATAAAATGCTGTGTTGCCACCATGCATTTCACTGCCAAGTCTTGGACCCACGACCATGTGCATTACAGTCAGAGCAACATACCACTATGCCAAAGTAGCTATTTCTGCAAAGATAGGAAGACTGAAACTTAAATGGCTATCATTTAGTGAATTCAATTCTTACCATAGCTCTCAACCTCTTAGCACAAAAATCCTGGACAAAGTGAATAATAGGGGAATACAGCCCCAAAAATATGGACAATTTTCAAATATTGATCTTATAAACTTAGAAAATTATGTTATATAAAGAACTGCAGCCACAAAACAAAGACTCCGTTAGGAAAGCGAAAAACCAAAATGCCAATAATGGATCCAAACAGGAGTCACCACATGAAAAATCAAGTAGAACTTTCTTTATTGTTACATAAAAACCACACAAGCGCTTTCACGTAGGTTAACTACGCTTCATCAGGTATGAGCGTGGTTAACCCATAAGCCTTTTTTTAACAATAAAGAAAGTTCTACTTGATTTTTCGTGTGGTGACTCCTGTTTGGATCCATTATTGGCAAACTTAGAAAATTGCTAGAATAAAAGATTTTGTGTTACATGTACCTTCTGAAGAATATGAAGCCAGAAATTCACATGTCTATCATTATTTAGTCAATTAAAATCCAGAAAACCACACATTTTATGAATAACAGAACAGAACAAATATATGAGGCAAAAATCTGAAAATTTTTCACAAGTGGTGGTGAGTAGGGAATTCAGGCTCTTGCTATCTGCATCCAAAGTATAGAGTTTGAGCCTATCTCTAGCCACCAGGAATAATATGAAGTCTAAAATTCACATGTCTATCATTATTTAGTCAATTAAAATCCATAAAAAATACAAATTTTATGAAGAACATAACAGAACAAAAATATGAGACAAAAATCTGAAAAATTTTCACAAGTGGTGGTGGGTAGGGAATTCAGGCTCTTCATATTTGCATTCAGATTACAGAGTTTGAGCCTGTCTCTAGCCACCAGGTATATTTAAGCGAGGCATTTCATATACATACGCGCGCACACACACACACACACACACACACACACACACACACACACACACACACACACCTGAAGGACCAGGTCCTCACCCGTCTGTCACAGTCTCCATAAACAGCTCGATAAACTCTGCTTGCCTCTGGAAACCTCTCTCTATGAGTAGCTAGGTCCCATGAGAGCAGCAGGCTTACAGTTATGCAGCCTGCAGATGTTGCAGTTCGATCCCCTTCCACATAGACTTCTGGAGCATCTGCAGTCTGATGCCTTGTTTCCCAATTACAGTCTAATGATGCCTTGCTTCCCAATCTGAACTGCTGTTTAACCAGTCTGAGGTTGGGAAACGGACACTCCCTCTAAATTTGTTTTTCTTTTTACAGCAGTCTGAGTTGGGAAATGGTCCAGACACTCTAAATTAGTGTTCTGGACATTTTCACAGCAGTTTTCACAGCAGTTTGCATCAAGCAGACACTCTAAATTATTTTTTTTCTTTTTACAGCTGGGGGGCTGCAGTCCTGCAGTTCAATAGCACGAGCTGCCACTGAAACAAGCTTATGTCTTCTAACTGCAGATCACGTTAAGTTGGAGAATATGCCTTTATGGCTGTTGATCAGTTTTACTGTCTTATGCTATAGGTTTTATTTCTGCAGCTTTTGTTTTTTGTTATGCACAACTGCATAAAAGTGACCATCTTACACTCTGTTATTGTTTAATAACAGGTTGAATATTTATATAGTCCCACCAAAATAAAAGTGTACCCTTTCAGATGTGTGCAGCCATTTGCCACCACAAAGGCAGAATTCTGGGACTCACATTTTCCCGTTTTTTTAGGTGAATTAAGTTTGATGTGCCACTGTGTCATGAGGTAGTCAAAATAGCTTATGAGTAAAACACACAAATGCATCTCTGTGTTAATAGCACTTATTCATGTTATCCTAACACACAGCCTACAGGAAAAAAAAAAAGAAATTTTGAAACACATAAATGGTATCTGTAGGTAAATAAAGTCATACGGAGAGGAAGTTCATCACAGAGCTGTCTTGGGTATTAGAATTAGACAAGGGAGATATATATATATATATATATATATATATATATATATATATATATATATATATATATATATATATATATATATATATATATATATATGGGTTCATGTTAGAACGTCGACAACTGACTATATCGACAAGTAGCCCTGCAGCACGAAATAAACGAAACCTCAAAGCAGCGAAATCTGAAATAACCAACATCCACATTACCGACAACGCGCTACACCGACATCGCGTATTACAGGTAATGGGTATTAACATATGTGAGGTAGGGGATGTATTTATAAACATATGTCACTTAGTCTGACATTATAAATACATCCCCCACTCAACACATGTTAATACCCTTTACCTGTAATATGGGATGTGGGTGTAGCGCGTTGTCGGTAAAGTGGATTGTCGGTGAAGTCGTCTCGATGAAGTGGGTGTCGGTTATTTCAGATTTCGCTGCTTTGAGGTTTCATTTATTTTGTGCTGCAGGGCTACTTGTCGATATAGTCAGTTGTCGACGTTCTAACATGAACCCATATATATATATATATATATATATATATATATATATATATATACACACACACACATATATATATATATATATATATATATATATATATATATATATATATATATATATATATATATATATATCACTTCACCTAAAACTCATTTCACCTAAACTCATTTCACCGAAACCAAATCACCAAAAGTTAATTTCACCTAAAACTCATTTCACTTAAAACTCATTTCACTGACAAGTAGTACAATAAAGCAAGTCAAAGATATATGTCCTTTTTCCCACTGTAGTATGATCCTGGTGTTAGTATATATATTAAGGGGGTGTGTGGGGGTGCAGCCCTTGACATTGGGGGGGTGTAGCCCCCCTTATTTTGGTTTTATGTTGTCTGGTTTTATTTTACTTTATTTGGTAAAAGCCAACTAGGTGGGGGGCTACGCCCCCCACACCCCCTAATGTGGATGGCTGTGCCCCCCTTAATATATATACTAACACCAGGATCGCACTACAGTGGGGAAAATGACATATACCTTTCAATTGCACTAGAGTACTACTTGTCAGTGAAATTAATTTTAGGTGAAATGAACTTTAGGTGATTTGGTCTCATTAAAATGAGTTTAGGTGAAATGAGTTTTAGGTGAAGTGATACATACCCATATATATATATATATAGATATATATACTGCATGAGGTAATTAACCATCCAAAAATAATATACATTTCTACAAGCAAAAGAGAAGTAGAGTCTTAAATTAAAAATAAAAAACTACAGCAGTTGGATCAGAAAAAGAATTAACACACACAGTATATCAGTGGGCTTAGCTTCTGTTTCTGAACGCACTCGATGCATTTCAGTTCTGCTGGTAAGGCAATAGCTTATTAAAGCATAAGTACAAAAATTCATACAAAACATCTGATTGTTTGTGTATATCAACTGATTCTCCTTAGGGGAAGTATCAGTGACTACAGGCATGTTGTTCAGTTCTCTAAATTTATATGTTTCCTGCTGTGTGAAAAGTAATTTTCAAAATTAAAAACATGCAAGTGGATCCATAAAAATCATTTATAGCTGTAAAATGACAAGCAAGAGTAAAAAGCTCCATCACTTTATTTTTACCACCTGACTATGTATTAAATCTTAAAAATTAAGGTCACTGTCCTGGAAATAGAGGTAATACATAAACTGCTTAAAATACACCCTATTAGTGGGAGTGTTGCACAAACTAAATGCTTTTACCTCATTTGCAACAGCTCCAGGATGACCATTGTTAGAAATATGAAATGCCAAGCATCTTGAATGCACCATTTGACCACTTAACTGTACCAGGTTCCATAAACTGGACAAAATACCTCTCTGTGGAGAAAGGGGGGGACAAGCTGATACTAAACCCAGGATTCAATAAACTCCATACATGCTCCGTGTAGTGCCTAAACAGAAAATAATCATACACAGCCACAATCCTGTCCTGGCAGCATGCCATGCATATTAATGGTGTGGCACATGCAAGTGGGGATCTGTGGCATGGAAATATTGCTTACTATTGCAATATATGTGGTTTCCTTTTAATTAATGTTTGTGCGGTCATGCAAACATGCAAAAAAAAAAAAAAAAAACAGACATGTCTCAGACAACTATAAATAGAAACCAGATATATTGCATCATTGTAGCAACGTGATGCACTGCGCCATGCAAACTCGCCCCAAAAAATAAAAAATTAAAAAAAAATTAAAAACCCAGACATGTCCCAGACATCTAAAAATAGCAACTGGATATAATCAATAAGCACAGGTCCACAGTAGTAAGCAGCGAGCAAACCCACGCAGTGAAGCTGTGCTATGCTCAGACAGGCACAGTTGCAGTGTGTACCTAAAAACATGGCTTCCCCCAACTGTCCCCGTGGCATGAAATGCTGTGTGTCAGGCTATGGTGTAGGTGACCCAGGTATCATCACCATGCAGGATACATGTATTTATGCCTTTATTTTACAACTGTATGTAGAAATACATCAAGCAATACAATAGATCCGCACACTACCATTTATAATCATGAAAATAAAAGGACCACAGCACATTTCGAACCCACTGCCTGATGCACTGCACACTGCAGCATATACCCACAAAGGCAAGCAGAAAGTCACTTAATACAACACTATATTCTGACTTTTGTAGTTTTATCATTTAAGCATGTTTGTGCATAGCTGCACGCAGTTGTGTGCCATACAAATAGTCTGGTAAAGGGGAATATGGAAAACTGTCCTTGGGTCTACTGTGGTGCTGCTAAAAGGTATCTGAAGCATATAACATTATGCAGACATGTGCCTCAGCTGTGTAACAGCACTGTAGCTTGCAATTATCAGTTCATCCATACTAATCACACCTGTTTCCACAGGTTTGAAATTGCTCAACCAGTTAAACACCTGACAATGTATTTTTAGTTCCAGTGGTCATGGGTTTGAATACAGCTATCTCTACATATTCACATTCCTCTATGTTTACATAATCATGTGTTTTGCTGCCATTTCTGACCCTTTTATCACAGCTTATTCTACCAATTGAAGTACTGAGCCACTTTCTATTTCTACATAACATATATGGTGTCTGGGGAAACAACACACCTGTACTGGTAGTGGACGGTGGAGGACTCCCACATTCCTAATATATAACATTGCTCTGTAAAACCTATAGACCAAGTCCACATAGGTCCTCCACTAGCAGATGCTGAATAGGGATGCATGACTGTATATGTCTGGATGTGTAGTGAAAAGTGGTAAAATGCAGGATACACACCCTGTAGTCAAACTCAGGTTCCTCTGAGCTTCTGCCCAACACCTATCATATGCAGCCACAGGGGGAGTGACCTAAGGTCATATCTCTCGAGTACAGATTGTTGCAGAATGTCCAGTTTGTGCACCATATCATTCCTCTTCTTGTGAGTGCCTTGCAAGCATTATTGAATTGCTTAGTCAAAAGGAGCCGAATGGCAGTGTCGTGTATACAAACTTGGTTTCCCCTGTATCTGGTAGATTGAACTTAGTGCCAGTGACGTCATCATTGCAAATGGTCCTAGCTGGCCCTAGAGTAGAAATGGCTGTGCACTCGGCGTGGGCTTTGAGGGAAGTAAATAAGCATAACACTAAAGGAATGGCTTCCATGAAGGTTATCACTACATCAACTGAGGTTAATAAAGAACAAGCACCAACCAGGTGCATTAAAGGTACTGTAGCTAATGTTTTTGAAGCGAGTGACATTCCCGTTAGAATGGAGAGCATAAGGAACTCAGTTGGGGACATAGTATCTTTGGGGGACATTATTTCTAAAAACTATAATTTTGTCCCTACGAGTGACTTAAATACAAATGTACAAGTTACAGACAACAACGGACAGTCTCATACATTAAAAGATATGATACTCATTTTTGAGAAAAAACTTTTTAAGCTAAAGTGTGTCCAGATGGACAATGGTTATTTGCAATGTTGTTGTGATTTAAATATTGTTCCGCAAGGACTTAGGATTTTTAAATATCCTTTTGGTATAACTTATACACAAGATGTTATTAACGAATTTCACTCTTTTTTTGATGACTGTGGTATTAATTTGCTTAAAAAGCTTATGAAGTATAACAAAGTTACAATAGAAGCATTAAAGAAAGAGGTGCAACAATTGAATAATAACATCTTAAAAGATCTTTTATATATGGAATATGATAATTTATATAAAAAGTACTGGTTAGGGTTAACAAAAGGGTTGACAATATTTTTTTGAAAAAACAGAAAAAGTTGTTAAGAGACAAACTGCAGTATGCAAGTAAAAAGGCATATCCATGGCCTAGAGCTAAAGAACAAAATATGTATAACAAAATGGGTACAGTTCATTTGGAGAGCGATGGGTTGAATTTTCAACATAATAGAGAAGACAGGACTAGGAATGAAGTTCATAGAGGGTTGGATGAACTTGATTCCTTTTCAGACCAACAAAAAAACTTGTATGTTCCAAGAAGGTCAGAGAGATTGGCCAGCAAGAACAGGTACAACTTGGATTCAGGCCAACATCGCCCACAAACACCATACCAGAGCAACAAGGGTTGGAAAAGGGTTTGAATGAGAGTGTAATAACTTATGAGGCTGATACGGATGGTATAGTGGCTGAGTATAATGGGTTCAAAATATATAATTATATTGGTATAACTTTGAAAAAAGAACATTTTTTGTTGTTGTCTAAGGGGTTTCAATTTGTGTCTTCGAGTGAAGGAGATATTGCCCATTCTTTAGTTGACCTGAAATTATATTTAAGGAAACTTAATTTAGCTATGGTATATAAAAATAAAAATAACGAAGCAATAGATTGTGTAAGTGGATTAGGTCCTACCAGGGGTAGTACTATAAATCCCCCCCTTCATCCAGTTCTCATGACTTTTGAAAAACAAGTTACTGATGAATTATATGTGCCATATGGTGTTCACAAGAAAAATAGAGGGCAAAATAATTTAAGCATGGAAGAAAGAGCTCTGCTTAACTAATTAAAAAATGATAGTTCATTACGTATTACGAAACCAGATAAGGGGGAGGGTGTCATTTTGTACAGTATGGAGGAATATAACAATGTTATTACAAACATCTTGATGGATATCAAGACATATTCTCCTGTTTCTAAAAATGAGATCAACATAGCTTATGGACGGATTGATTAATTGCTGGAGGAGTATGTGTTAGAAAATAGGATTAGTGGGAAGACATTATATTTCTTAAAACAACTGAATCCTAAAGTTCCTATTATTTTTGGAACACCTAAAGTTCATAAAAGTATTAAGGAACCTCCATTTAGGGCAATCGTATCGGCTAAGGGTTCAAAAACACATCCCATTGCAGTATTTATAGATTACTGGATGAAGGAAATAGAAATAAACACTAATCATTTAATCAAAGATTCTTGGGAATTTTTGAGTAAACTAACCCATGAGGTTTGGCAGGAAAACTTGAGTTTTCTTACTATTGATGTTACTGATTTATTTACTAGTATACCTAGAGTTGAGGGGCTTAAATATTTCAGTGACAGTGTTTATAAACTATCTAATTTGCCCTATGATAAAATTCAGCTTATCTTGGAATTGATGGAGGTAGTGCTGGATAATAATTACATACACTTTCAGGGTGAATATTACCAGCAGATTAGTAGTGTTGCAATGGGGGCAGCGTGCACACCAGTTTATGCAAACTTAGTTATGTTAGAATGGGAGAATAAATTTGTATTTCAAAGTGATTATATGAAGAACACTCATCTATATGTAAGATTTTTGGACAATATATTTATATTATGGGAAGGAGAGGAAGATAGTGTAAAAAATTTTGTTGAGTACATTAATGGCAGCACCCCCTTTCTTAGATTTACATACACATGGGATAAGATAGCTATTAATTATTTGGACACTACTATATTACAAACTAAAAATGGTTTTAAGTCCAAAATATATAGGAAGACTACATGGTGTAATAGTTACTTACATTTTTCTAGTAATCATCACATGTTCATGAAAAGGAGCTTAATTAAAGGGCAAGCAGTGCGTATTGCCCGTATGACGTCAGAGCATGAGGACCTAGAACATGAGTTTAGGAAACTGAAACTTATGTTCGTAGAGAGGGGATACCCTGATACATTGATTGATGAGGTATTGGAAGAAGTTTACAGGGGTTGGGGACATAAATATAGATCACTTTTAGGTAAGCCATTGATAGATAGGGCAAATAATAATAACATCAATAATGTCAACACACATTGTATTTATAACCCTAAAACAGCAACTGTTAATAAATATCAAAGGGCATGTGTAATAAAATATAATGTTTTTTCTGAACCTTTTATGCAAATAATAGGGAATAATTGGAGTATGTTGAAGGCTAACAAGGAACTGTTTGAAATGATTGGTCAAGTACCTTCTTTTTCTTTTAGGGTAGATATTAATTTTAAAATAATTTTTGAGGTACCTTTACCTCAAAAGAACTATGATGGAAAGTTCCCCGTGGTAGTTTTAAATGAGGGAGAATAACATACAGTTGGAAAATGGGCTTGGCAGTTTGGTTAAATTCTGCAAAGGTAAGTGTAACACAAAGATGCTAGTGTATTTGGCTAGGTGTAATGGATGCCCCGCATATTATGTGGGTAAAACGGAGAGGGCATTCAAAGACAGGATATACGAATATTGTTATGATGTCAAATCTAAGAAAGAGACTAGCGTTTTATATAAACATTCGATCCATTGTAGGTTGTTTAGTGGATACAAATTTGGCATTATAGACATAGTTAGAAACAACACAGGGGGTGGTGATTTAAAGAATATGCTGCTTAATAAAGAATTAAAATGGCAACTAAGGTTAAAATCTAACATACCCCCTGGATTAAACGAATACATTTCTGTCAAACCAGTTTTAGTACAGAATTTTTCAGGTAGGGTATATAGAAGGGTTATGTCTGTAGCCCTTAAGATTATTGTTTACAAGCATCATTGTTTAAATTCCTGATATGGTATTATTTTAGTATTTTTTAATATTTTTATTTAAGAAAAGGTTTTACATTTTTCATAGTTAAGGAGTTATTATATATTTTATTTAAAAAGGCAAACATTCAAAAAGAGATGATGTTTAATACAATGTTTTTTGATAGTTTCTTAGGATGAATATGAAGTGCCACTTGGTATTGTTTCTTTAAATTGTTAATTAATGTTTAATTATGTTATATATAAAATATCTGTAACACATGGAAGGAGTATCTGAAGGAGTATTGTGGCTAAGACAAAAGCGCTAATGGTGGTTGCTCCTGTGATTTTATTGCATGAAAGAGGATTATTTGGTTTATGACTGTGGTACCTGGACATTTTATTCTACTTTTGTTGGACTAGTTTTGTTTTCCTGTTTCTGGTTGGGCTAAGCATTTGCAAATTATTGACGGTTGCATTATGAAAATAATGGCAGACATTTGAGTGTCAGATGTCATACCCCTCAGAGAACCCATGCTTATGCAAAACCTGTTAGTCTATCAATACTCACAGTTTTGAATACCAATAATTGAGACTTGCCCCTGTCTTTGCCTTTGTCCACCCATTATTGATGGCATTGACCAGATTACTTGCTCTAAGAGGTTGGAAGGTATGCAAGGGGTACACATCATATCATCATAAATATAGGAGATATATGTAAGCACAGCACAGCAGTATTGCATGTGATTGCTTTTGGTAACTGTAACAGTCCCGGGAACACACCACACAACTGTACACACAATCACAAATCATAATCACCCATGCCTTCACTGTCAGGCACAATACTGCACACCTGGTATCTCCTTGGGAACTTACTGCAAACTGTGCAAGCATGTTGTCAGACAGGTATAACAGACATTTCAGTCTCAGCCATCATGTAATACAAGGCTGTTTAGGTATAGCTATGGCAGTAAGGGCTTACACAATCTAAGTGTCTCTGTGCTGAAGTTGCCAAATGTTCCAGTAGGGATCAGGCTTGTTCACAGATGTCTGCCAGTCATTTCTACATGCCTTGCTCTTGCAGGTGGAGACAATGTGCATGTATGACAAGCAGGATATATGTATAACCTAAACCTGACTTGAACGGTGAGGTATGTTGAACATGCTCCTGACATTTGCAACATTATTCCAGTCCAAATGGACTTAATCAGGTTTGTATTTAGATAAAAGGTGATGCACATCAGCCTGCTCTGCTGACAGACAGGACAGACTGTGGGGCCACAATCCCACTACAGTCCAAAATAGAACTATAATATGTAGTCACAAAAATAATATGCTGATGTAGCTGATAGATGTCAAGGTTAACTCAAACCTATGATTACCACAACAAAGGTTATGCCCCATGGAGCAATCGTGTCTCTGGATTGTGAGATTGGCAGATACAGCTAACAACCTGGAAACACAGACACAGGTGCCTGACTGGCAACTTCACCACTGGGAGTACATACAAGAGCATAGAATATCAGCACAACCTGCACATTACATACCCAGTAGGGTTCCCTACAACACTGTATCCCTGCATAAATTAGGAAAGCATGCATCATTGGAACACAAGCATTATAACATATGCATGACCATGTCCAGCATAGTGACCTGGGTAGTAGGACACACACTGTGTGTGGCAAACCCTGCTGATAATTCCCACCATCATGTACTGAAGTGATAAACATACTTTGCAGCAGTATAACCTATCTATGCAAACACAGGAACATCCAGTGGCCTATGGTACATATCAGAGATGTGGCCTATCCTTTCATTGAAAGTGTCCACACATCCCTGCCATTGGTAGCTCATTATGACTGGAGTGTGGTGTAATAACACTTGACATACATGGCAGTTGGTCTGGAATCCAAAGCTGACACCACAGAAGGCAAGGATGACTATCACGACAGTAACCAAGGTCTGCCATTGGTGTCGCTGCCAGACCTCATGGTGATTGTACCCCAGCCATGTGAGGCAGTTAGTCACAATTGTATGTGGGTGTAATAACAGGCACACATCACAGCAAATTTGACCCACTAAAGTCCCAAATGTTGCAATACCTATATGCCGGCATGCATACAGTCCACAAGGTTCATGTGCTCTGTTCTAGCATGGTATGCAGGAGTTTTTGTACAGGCTGCAAGCCAATGCATAGCACACAACACACGTGTAGCCATTTACATACCATACATACATTCTGTTTCCCCCAGTGAGTGAATAATTGGACAGCTGTCTCGGCCTGGGACTCACACTCTCTGTGTGGGACTACCAGCATCAGCAGCAGCTGAGTTAGTTGAAGACTGTGCAACACAATTCTGTCACAAAATTTGCACTGCAGCTAAGTATTTGTATGTGCAGATGATAACTGTCAGCCACAGTCTGAAAAAATGCAAGCCTCCAAAAAGGCTATTCTGTCTGCATATTTGCCTTATATCCTGTTGTGAAGTGTACCTGGATTGGATGGCCTTAATTTAATTCAGCTGTTTCTGTTGCAATCTGCATTCTAGAATGAATGATCGGTTCTGGTTCAATCAACTGCTGCTGTGAACTACTATTTAAGGACAATTGTGAGCAATCTTACAGCATTGTTGCTAACCTTTACTTTCCATGAAGGATTCTTCTGTGTATGTGTATCTACTAACAAGCAGCTACCCTTCACAGAGGACTGTACTACATAGAGTGGTACATATCAATTCTGTACTGTACAGGATGCATGTGTGCGTGTGTGTGTGTGTGTGTGTGTGTGTGTGTGTGTGTGTGTGTGTGTATAACTGTATGACCTGAACATTATGTCAAGTATTCCATATTATTGGGATGCACATGACATGAGATATACCCAGGCCGAGCATGCTCACAGCAACTGTAGAGGAGATGAAAGTCATAATACAGTGTGATGGCACAGAACCTAGGACACTGGCTCTGTCCTCTGTTACTAGTAAGCAGTATGCCTGGATGGAGTGATTGTACATTACTTTGCCATCCTTCCCAGTGAATGCATTCAACCCACTGCCAAGTGGCATACTGCAATGTCCTTCTGTGTCGGTTGTGTGTGGCATGTTTAGGGTTATGTGTAATTACAAGTCAGCAGGCATACTGTGCTTGGTGAATATTTACCACTGGACTGCCTTATGCATGGATGCAAGTAGGAGTACTATGCATGCTAGGATAGTGGGAGCCTTCCTAGACTGGATGTTCTATTCATTGTCAACCAGTTCCAATGTAAACCTCATATTTGTGTCATTATTTATTTTCCAGATTAGTGGACCGTGCATCCCAGGAGACATGCATTATTTTCTGAGGATGAAAATGACATCATTCTGTAATATCATCAGCAACACCATCGGGTTCTGCTGTTCCAAGAGAGGAGCAATTGGTCTGAGCATAAAGCTCTGTGGGGTGACCTTGTGCACAATGTCAACCAGTCAGGCCATCAGAGCTGTACATATGAGTGAGTGCAGCACAGGGCAATGGACATGATAAATGCAGCAGGGAGCCATGCATCCACAGTGGCCAGGGTTCATTACGTAACCAGTGGTTGGCCTGGAGTGGAACCAGCCCTAACAGAGACGGAGGAATTCCTGGCAAACCTGCGTACTCAAAGCAGCTCACAGATGTCACTCATCCAATATGTTGTGGATGTGGGTGCAACCAACCCTTCACAGGATGTGCATCCAGTTAAGCATATTTATATCAGCATTACAATACCATAGCATACCTGCAGTAGTGTGGCATATAGTTATGTATGTAGTCTGATGCTTCTGCTATATGTATTGGAGGAGTGTTACATCAGTTAATATCCCCTGTACAGGTAGACAGCACTATATCAGTCATGATTGTTCTGATTATTATGTGTAGGTTGATGCATCTGTTAGAAAAATGTGTATTTGAATACATGAGAAATGCTAGTTTAAAAGCAAAGTAGTATATAATGCATTTTATTCTATTAATCATATAGTAGTAAAATTAATTCATGTCTAAATGTGAAGTAGTTTTGAAACTGCAGTGTGGCTTGAAGCAAAAGCTGATCCCTGACCCTGACAGAATGCTAGCTTAGCAAGTTTTAATGTTTATGCTTTTCACAAGTGATTATCTGCTGGGTCAAGAAATTAAATGTGTGAAATAATGAAATCTTCTGCTCTTTCATGGCGGAATGAGATGGCCTTGTATATGTGTTACTTAGATATCATGCAGCTGTGTGAGAAAGTGTAACAGAACAAAGACATGCATTAAAAGACTGAAGCTGCTATTGTATTCGAACTGATATGAAACCTTGAATAAATAACTTTACAGAAAGACATTATGACTGACCAGCTGGATAGCAAGGCCGTATTGTATCTAAAGGGAAAGTTTTTTTTAAATGTACAGCATCAGCAAACTTAATGAATGAAGAATTGTAAGCTAAAGTGATGTAGATGCTCTGTGACATATCACGTCAGAAAGGTGGGCATAGCTTGAATGTTAAACTTATATAAAATTGTGTGCTTCCTGTTTCATGTCAGACAAAATTCTGTACTTGTATGGTTTTTTGCCTCCTGGTGTACACTAGTAAACTTTTGAATCTGAACCTCCTGTGTATTGAATTCTGAATTTTATTTAACAGTTTGGTCCTTTCGAGATGGAATTCCCTTGGTAAGCTGCAGATCAGAGCATATCGGTGGTCGAATACTGCGCAGGAGAAGTTACTGAAATGGTTCTTCTTGAGTGAAAAGACCTCCGACTGAATTGTCGTGTGTAAAGAGGCTGGCCACTTTCTGATCTGTGGCCGAAGAGCGGAATTTGAACGATTTTCAATACCAGAGGCTCAGGTAGGAAGAATTTGCCTTTTTTCTGTTTTAGATCAGGGACTAGGTTACAGTATATTGTTGTCAAGATTTGTTTTGCAGATCAGGGACAAAAGGAAGTACTGTATATTTGGTCATAGATCAGGGTAACAAAATAAGGTAGGCAGTTATTCTAGATAAACTGTAAACAGGAACTAAGAGATTGATATCACGTGATAAAAAAGGGTTACGTAACATTTTCTTTGACATGGGTAATCAGTGCACTAAAACCTTGCGAGATCCACCCCTAATCGAAGACGCAAAATACATGCAATTACAGCGTTCTGATAACGTTAGTTATTATACGAAATGGGTTAATAAATATGAATTTGATGGTAAACTAGATAAACCTTCACTAGTTAAACTCCTTAAACAGCTTAAATCTGATGCAGGAGGTCAGGCAAAAAAGCAACGCCAACTAGGCATTCCTCAAGCACACAGGTGGATTGAGGAAGCAAATCGTAGAGAACAGAAGCTTAAAAATTCAAAAACATTATTTTTAGACAAAGAGGATAATAACTTGGTAATAGCTACAGCTCCTCCTCCTCCTCCCTTGTCCCCTCCCTTACCCTTTTCAGGATATGAAGTGAGTGGACAGGCTGGTCCACCTCCGCGTTATCCTGAAGTTTCAGTAAGACCACAACCATTTGTTAGAGATCCTATTGAGATTAGGTCCCGCACACGTAAAACACATAGGGACACAGAATCATACCAAATAGAGAGAAATCTACAGGATGAGAGTGAGGAAGAAATATGCCCACTTATAGAAGTTCCAAATCCTCAGGCAGGACAGGAAGGGCAGGATCCAACACTCTTAGTATATAGACCATGGACACTGGAAGATATCCGGAAGGGTACTGAGGGAATCCCCCATCCGAAAGTTAATTTTACGAAATTTTTAGATTTACAAGGCATGAGGTTAAGTTACCACTTCAATGGGGAAGAAGTAGAAAAAGTAGTAAGACAAATTATAGGTCCAGATTGGCACATGATTTGTGGCACCTGGAATCCTCATAATGCAGAACTTATGCCACTCCCACATAGTGACGCAGAGTTAGACAACAGAGTGAAAGGTCTGACAGACTGAATCTCTGAGAAATGGAAACCTAGAGCAGACTGGACTTGCATTAATCAATGCATACAACAGGAAAATGAGACAATAGATGGATATTATGCTACATTATTAGAATGTTTTAATAATCATAGCGGTATGTCGGTTCCTGAGAACCAAACAAATGATTCCCCGTATGAACAACAATTAAAAAATGCATTTTTGAAGGGTTGCATTGCACCTATTAGTAGCTTCATTACGAAGCATATGATAGATCATCGAACAGGGAGGCTACAAGCCTTACTCGAATACGCTAGACATGCTGAGAGACATTTTAATAGTAAAAAGAAAAAGAAGGCGCAAGTCTTCACTGCTGAAGACGGAGCTGAAGTATTTGTATTACAGTCAGGTAAAAAGGGCAAGAAAAATACCCATGGAAACAAGCAGTCTGACAAACGATCAGGAGATTTTGAAGAAAGGAAAAAGAGAGGTGAATGCTTCAAGTGCGGGAAAAAGGACATCTAGCAAGGGATTGTCGGCAAAATAAAAAGGTAATTACAGAAGATAAGGGAGATGAGAACTGACTATATGATAGTAAGGATACGTCAAGTGAAAGTCAGAAATCATCAGGAAAAGGTAAGAAACAAAAAGCAAATGTAAATGTGATAGAAGGAGTAGAGGAAGTGCAAATAGATATGGAGGATGAAGAAAGTGAAATTTTGGACTTAGCATTATTGAGCTTAGAGCTCTACTTAGCGGATACGAAACCGGAAGTTACACTTCTGGTGGAGGGAAGGGAAGTCAAATTCCTGTGTGACTGAGGAGCATCACGGACTTTGATACACCCCTCCAAGTTACCAGAACATTCCGAATCACCTGATTATATACTAGTAAAAGCCGCAAATGGACAGCTATACAGGGAACCACTTTCCCATGATATAGCAATAACTGACCCTGTTTCAGGTATGACCAAGAGAAGTAAAATAGTTGTGTCTGCAAAGTGTCCAGTAAACCTATTAGGCAGGGACCTTATGCAGATATTTGGCATAGCAGTAGTTCCAACTGTACAAGGTATGGAGGCACAGAGACAAATGGATACATTTGTAGTGCGATCGGAGGGTGAAACCTTTTATTGGTACAGCCAGGACCTAGTCACGACTGGTCCAGGGGCAGTGACCGAGGAGCTGATGAACGTAGCCATCAGTAAAGCCCCCTCCCTTGACACTGATTGACAGCATTTGTTACACTGTACTCTATACTACTGTACTATACCAGGACCTGATAGAGAGTATGAGCAAGAACTGTTTAGAAATCGTGCAACTAGATTGGTTTTGTGTACTTTGTACTGGGATACTGAAGGGAACAGTGTAGTTAGCTGTTCGTTACCTCAAGAATTTCTTGCATTGTATAGATCAAATCGGTTACCACATGTCAGCTTGACAAAGAACAAAAGTGTCAAATGGGCAGATTTAGGAGAAAAAGTAACAAGATGGGAGAAACAGACTGATTTAGAACTATCAGAACAAGGGATACAAAAACAAAAACTGAATTGGTTGACACAGACACATCCAGCTGTACACTTGCAATCTAGCGAGGACAGCTGATTAGCATTTTTATTAGAAGAAGAAGAAAAGACCTTATGTTAAATTCCAACAACTCTCTGGTCAACAGGCAAGTCATATGTAGGACTTATTCGAACAGCAGGTCCAGTTACAATAACCCCAAAGTCAGCTTTCAGACTACAGAAAAGACAATACCCTTTGAGAAAGGATGCAGAAATAGGAATTAAGCCTATAATAGCAGCATTACGCAAAGAAGGAGTACTGGTAGACTCTCCTGATTCACCATGTAATACACCCCTATTTCCTGTTAAAAAAGCAAACGGGGAATGGCGGATGGTACAAGATTTACAAGCTGTAAACAATGCAGTAATACCTAGAGCACCCACAGTGCCAGACCCACATACGTTGATAAATGATTTAGTACCGCAACAGAAGTATTTCTCTGTGGTAGATATTAGCAATGCTTTCTTTTCAATACCTATACATCCTGATAGTCAATATTGGTTTGCATTTACATTTCAGGGTAAAAGGTATACATATACTCAACTACCACAGGGATATTGTGAGAGCCCAACAATTTTTGCACAAGAAATGGCTAGCAACCTGGCAGGATTTACCCCACCGGGAGGTAGTCAAATTCTACTTTATGTAGATGACATCTTGCTAGCAGCCCCCACCCAGCAACAGTGCAGCGAGGATACAGTGGCATTATTGAAATTTTTAGCAACACAAGGACACAAAGTAAACAAAAGTAAGTTACAACTTTGGAGAAAACAAGTTAGATACCTAGGATATGTAATATCCAATGAAGGTAGAATACTAGATGAGGAAAGAAAAACAGCGATTTTGCAAGCACCCAAACCAACAACCAAGAAAGAAATGATGTCTTTCTTAGGTACAACTAATTTTTGTCGGAGCTGGATACCAAATTATGCTTTGGAATCTGCTCCACTGACTGATTTGATATATAAGACACCAATGGCAGCACAAGATATTTTACAATGGACAACTGAAGCAGAAACGGCTTTCTGCAGGTTGAAGCAGTTGATAGCTTCTTCATTAGTTTTAGGACTTCCAAATTATCACAAACGGTTCTTTCAGCCCGTAGATTGTAAGCAAGGATATATGACATCAGTATTGATGCAACAACATGGGGACAAGCAATGCCCCATAGCCTACTATTCATCACAGTTAGACCCAGTGGCACGATCTTTGCCTCACTGTGTACAAGCAGTAGTTGCAGCCGCAATGGCAGTACAGGCTTCGGCCTCAGTGGTGTTATTCCACCCTCTCACACTGAGAGTGCCTCATGCAGTTGCAATAATTTTACTGCAAGAGAAAGTGGCATACCTTTCTCCTGCTAGACATCTTTCATGTATGACTATTCTGCTGAGCCAACCTCATATGACAATTGAACGATGTACGACATTGAATCCATCAACATTACTTCCAACTCCTGCGGAGGGCACACCACACAGCTGTCTGCAGGAAATTGAACAGTTAGCTTTACCTAGACAAGATCTTACAGATATGCCCTTGGATAATGTCGAGGTGACATATTATGTGGACGGCTCATGCAGAAGGGGTCCTACAGGAAAAAATCTGGTAGGGTATGCAGTAGTTACAGACACTGAAATTTTAGAAGCTCAGTCCTTACCACACAACTTATCTGCACAAGCAGCTGAATTGATAGCTTTGATGAGAGCATGTACTTTAGCAAAAAACAAGTGTGTAAACATATATACTGACAGTCAGTATGCTTTTTCTACAGTACATGTATTTGCACAACAATGGAAAAATAGAGGAATGATAACATCCAGTGGAAAACCTATTAATCATGTGCAATTTATTTTGGAGTTATTAGAATCTATTCAGTTACCTACCAAAATAGCTATTTGTAAATGTGTAGCTCATACAAAACAGCAGGATAAGATTTTGAAAGGCAATGCACGAGCTGATGCAGCTGCGAAGCAAGCAGCCTCAGACTCAGAAACTGTACTTTTAAATGAGGAATTACAACCCTCTAAGATTTTAGATTTAGACATGTTAAAAACAATGCAGATGCTTACTACAAAAGCAGAAAAACAAAAATGGGTAAAACGAGGTGCAATTCTTGAGAATGGACTGTACATTTCCAAAGAAAGAAAACCGATATTGCCGTCTAATTTATTTAGATATGCAGCTTTGTTGAGCCATGGGCAGTGTCATGTCTCAACAGGGGGGATGGTACAGTTAGTAAATTGAATATTCCAAACATATGGATACATAAACTACACAAAAAAATTTTGTGCAGCTTGTCATACTTGTAACAAGCATCATGCACAAGGAGCATTTAAAACCAAGCAAGGAAGTTTTCCTATACCACCATACCCGTTCCATACTATTTGTATGGATTTCATAGAATTGAATAAATGTGAAGGGAAGAAGTTCTGTTTAGTTATTGTAGACATGTTTTATAAATGGGTAGAAGCTTTTCCAACCAAAAACCCGGATGCAGCAACAGTAGCAAAAGCCCTGATAAAAGAAGTAATCCTTAGATTTGGCATTCCGGAGAGGATTTATAGTGACAATGGCACACATTTTGTGAATCAGATGATTCACCAGCTTGGGAGATTTTTTGGTATCTCCTTGAAGAACCATTGTGCTTACCACCCACAGTCAGCAGGACTGGTGGAAAGGTACAATGGTACCCTAAAGAACAAGTTAAGGAAGCTAGTAGAGGAGACCCAAAAGAATTGGAAATACTGTCTGCCTTTAGCACTGCTGAGTATGAGAATGGTTCCAAATGCAAAGAGTTTGACTCCCTTTGAAATGATTTTTGGGAGAGCATATTATGTGCCTCAGTGGAAAGCTCTCATGCCTGCAGAGCAGGAGGCTAACAGGTCATTAGCTAGTTATATGAAAAAACTGTTAACAAATAAATCTGTTTTGCAGTTTAACTCTTTTTCAGAAAAGGAACAGACCAGACCGGTAGAAGCAGTCTTGGCTCCTGGGACATACGTCTGGCTGAAAGTGACAAAAAGGAAGAATTGGGCGAGTCCAAAGTGGGAGGGACCGTACCAGGTTCTGTTGGCAACGCCTACTGCAGTTAGAGTGGCCGAGAGGACGTCCTGGGTTCATTTAACGCATTGTAAACCGGTAAAGAACTTTCAACTTGATAAAAACTTTGAGACTGATACACAACCAGACCAAGATGGCCAAAAACAAAGCGAATAGAAGTTTAGGGCAACCCCAGAGATGTTGCATAATCATTTTGTTGTGTGTACATTTATTAATTGTAATTGTGACAATTTTCCTCTTGCTGTGGTTTATCCTACACACAACCACACAAGTGAAAGTGGGAAGGCATGATGAAACGTCTATAGACTGGCATCCAAATTTTAACACATACCTGGCCATGAAACGTGTGTATGCAGAGACTATGATCATTTCAAATTGCTGGGTTTGTACAGCTATACCAACAGCATATGGAGGACTGGTAATGTCCGCTGTCCCTTTGGGGATAAATGAGACTTGGGAGAATTTACTTTTCGACACAGGAACTGTGAGATCACAGGACAAAATAGCTTTATTTTTACCTGTCACACAAAAAGGAGTTGTATGTTTCTACAAAAATGACACTCTCCAGGTGGGCTGGAGCAATTGTAACATAACTATTTCTTACCGATGTTATATTAAGAATAGTAATGGCAATACTTTTTGCAATACTAATTATGACTCGTATTTAAACTCATTGAAAATAACTATGAGTGACATTCAAACAAATCCAGTTTTGTTTAAACAATTGTCAGTTATAGATCAAACAATGTTTCATGCAGGGCTGATGCGTATTAGTACTAAAGTAGAAAACTGTTATTTTATTTGTGGAAAAAAGGCATATAAATGGTTACCTGAGAATTGGTCCAGCAGTTGTTTTTTGGGTTACTTGGTTCGGGCAATAAGACATACTGCAGAATTACCTTTGGGTAAGATACAAAATGTAAGAGAAACAGCTCGAAGATCTGAAGGTCCAGTTAAGAAACCTGTGAATCCAGTTGGGAAGATCAAAGCTGGTTGGAAAGACCATAATTCATAAAAGACAAAAGTGAATTGACTCATATGGACTTGAGTGACTGTTATATCCTGGGCAGGAATACTCCCAGCTTATGGAGCAGTCAAATCGATCTGGGAGCTGAGGAAGTTGTCGAAACTTCTCGAAGTAATGAGTAATGCAACTTTTTCCGCCCTAGAATTGGTGACTGATGACCTGAATGCAATGAGAACAGTTGTGCTACAAAATCGGATGGCTCTTGACTTCACCCTAGCGGCGAGAGGTGGTACGTGCACGCTTATCAAAGAAGAATGCTGTGCTTTTATTCCTGACAATCGTCACGAGATAAATAACCACCTAGAGGTAATTCAGCAAGTATCAGCCATGACTGAACCAGGCCCAAACCCACTGACGGACTTTTTCCAGAATCTATTTGGGGGGGTGGGGTTCCATCCTAATGAATATTCTGATTGCCATTTGTGTGGGTATACTCCTAATAGGGGCATGTGTTTGCTGTGGAATTCCCTGCATGAAAAGATTAATCAAAGATTTTGCTGATGTATCTGTTACTGAAACTTTCTACCAAGACATTGAAATTGAAAGATTGATTTCAGATGACGCTTTTTCTGAAGTATAGATTAAATGACTCACCTAGCTGAAAATCCTGAGTGGAAAAGGCTAGGAGAGGAACTGACACTATGCATACTTCAAAATAGAATAAAAAGTATTAATAGGGGGAAAATGTTAAAAAAAATGTGTATTTGAATACATGAGAAATGCTAGTTTAAAAGCAAAGTAGTATATAATGCATTTTATTCTATTAATCATATAGTAGTAAAATTAATTCATGTCTAAATGTGAAGTAGTTTTGAAACTGCAGTGTGGCTTGAAGCAAAAGCTGATCCCTGACCCTGACAGAATGCTAGCTTAGCAAGTTTTAATGTTTATGCTTTTCACAAGTGATTATCTGCTGGGTCAGGAAATTAAATGTGTGAAATAATGAAATCTTCTGCTCTTTCCTGGCGGAATGAGATGGCCTTGTATATGTTTTACTTAGATATCACGCAGCTGTGTGAGAAAGTGTAACAGAACAAAGACATGCATTAAAAGACTGAAGCTGCTATTGTATTCGAACTGATATGAAACCTTGAATAAATAACTTTACAGAAAGACATTATGACTGACCAGCTGGATAGCAAGGCCGTATTGTATCTAAAGGAAAAGTGTTTTTTAAATGTACAGTATCAGCAAACTTAATGAATGAAGAATTGTAAGCTAAAGTGATGTAGATGCCCTGTGACATATCACGTCAGAAAGGTGGGCATAGCTTGAATGTTAAACCTATATAAAATTGTGTGCTTCCTGTTTCATGTCAGACAAAATTCTGTACTTGTATGTTTTTTTTGCCTCCTGGTGTACACTAGTAAACTTTTGAATCTGAACCTCCTGTGTATTGAATTCTGAATTTTATTTAACACATCCAACATAGTTATCAGGTGTGGTGGTTTTACGATTTTACATGTCCACATGTTTTACAGGTCCATCTGGAGTCGGATGCGCCCCTGCACCTGTACCTGGTAGGCATAACACATTTATATAGAACATATATTGATATCTGAGTAAATATTTGGTGAAGGATCATTTGAGATCTGTTGGCTTGATTGGCATATTGACTGTGGAGTGGTTACATGCTGTTATGACTGTGTTCAGGTTACAGTGAGATAGTCTCCCATGCTGGCGAGTGAGGCATTCAGAGTGTTAAATGCAAGGCTGACTGTAGATACTGACCTGAGCATTTATGTTCTGCCTGTGCACAGCTCAGTCTCCTAACTGTGCCTCGTTATGACATCATGCCGATGAACTCCCACAGTAGTATCAGGATGTTGCATGTGTCCAGTTACCTGTACAGAACCATGCAGATCATCCACAGTACCCATAGTAGCTATATTTATTAGGTTCTTCTTGTATGCATACATTGGATTACTGTACTTACATATCATTAGTTCAGTACCGTGTGAACATATCTATCCCTTTGAAGTGGTAGCTTAAAAAGACCTGTAGTAGTGACAGCACTGAATTCAGTTGGATGTTGTAGTTAGCTACATAGTATGCCACTGCATTGCATTGCAGTTTGTCATGAATTGTATTCTTGTTTTTCTCCCAGGTGCTCATGGAGGCTTGTCAATTTCTCCAGCACCACCTGATGTCAGTATCTCTTTGGAGTCTGATGATGATAATGGTGGCCACATTGAGGCACAGCTGGGGGTTGCAGGAGCAGAATCTGACACAGAAGTCCCCATTCTTCCACCACTGTCATTACCACAGGACACAGCCAGTATGCCTACACAGACCCAGTCTCCTAAGCCCACAGATATTAGACAGCCAGAGGGTGGAGACATTGATGTGGAAAGTGTGGCTTCTGAGGCTGCAGACACAATCAACACTGGCCATGGCCAGAATCCTGGTGAGGTTCCACACAGGTGGTTTGACAGAGGTGCTTATAGGAGAACTGCAGTCAATCTATCATCTGTTGCAGGTGTTTCATCATTCATCAGTTTGCATATGTTCAAGACCATCATGCAGGCATAGGCATGTATGGAATGTACCTCCTGATGAATGCTCAGGGTGATGGATGCTGCCTAGTCTGACATCCGTGACTGCCTCCACCATTTGTCTGATACCATGGATCGGATGACTGATAGTATAGATTAGATGATCGATGCAGTGGTAATTCTGACAGGGATCACAGACTATCTGCCATGGAACACTCATTGTTCCAGATGAAATGTCAGGCTGGAGTTGGGTGTCAGACATGTGGGCATATGTCAGTGACAGCATCTGCTGAGAGCCAATGTGGTCATGCCTGATCATGCTCCCATAGTGGCAGTACATCCGGTGTCCAGGAGGGGATTGTGCTGTCCACACCAAGATGAAACAGACAATGGGGTCATTTACCTGGGCATTTCTGTGAAAGATGCATGTCCTTCAGATGGCAGTCACCATCCGGTAGTAGCACTGCATCTGACCTTGGGCATGGGGGTGCCAGTGCAGCTCCTGGCAGATCCACTTCACTTGTCCATGGGTGGAGATGATGAAGTGTCATCTCTACCATGCATGGCCCATGGCTGCCCACCATACACTCACTTAGGGCTAACACTGAGCTTGGTTGAGTTCCAGCACACACATCTCTGTCACATTGAGTGAACCTCCAGACACACACATGGAATTACCACTTTCCATCTGGCCTGTTACCCTTTGAAATCCACACACACATGCATGTAGACCTATTTTGTCAGCGTATGCCTCCTGCACCACCACCCACCACCCTCTGCAAGTGATGATCACTGTGCCATATCCCTGTCATGTATCCCATGGATTCAGAGAATGTAGTCTGCATGTCCGATGCACAGGGTGCCCATCTACACTAGAAGCCATGCCTTTTATCTGTTGTTGCTTTTCACATTCTAAGTATAAAACTGCCAGTCTGCTACTTTACACTGATGTGTACATATGAATTATCATACCAATTACTGCACATTGTCAGTGGCACCACTGTACATCCTGTACACTGAACTGCTTTGGATTATTTTATACTAGATGCCATCAGCAGGCCTAGTGGGAGTCATTAGTTTGGAGGCCTGCATTCAACTCTAGTGGCAAAAGGTAGCAAAATCATGCCAGTGTGTCTCAGACAGTTACTGTTTCCAGTACAGGAGTACTCATACACACACTCATGCTTAGTTGGCTTAGGCTAGTATCAAACTCCTACCTATCTATGTTTACACACTGTATAATGACACATTTATTGCTTGCACCATGGCTCAAGTTCAACACTGATATCGCTTTCAGTAACCTTATAGTGAATTACATCAGCAGGCCTCATGGGAGTCAATAGTTTGCAGCCTTGCATTCACTGCAAGTTCCAAAAAATTGAAAAACCATGCCAGTTACTGATTTCAGTACAGGTGCAATACACACACTCATACTTAACTGGCTGAACCTATCAATGGTTACATACTATATTACGGTGTATTTATCGCTTGCACCATGGCTCATGTCCAAAGTGAACATGTCTTTCAGGAATCTTATAGTGGATGACATCAGCATGAATACATGAGGGTATAATATTGGAGGCCAGACATAACTGCAGAAATAAAACATTGTAGACCCCAGCCATCTGGGATATCTGTGTGGGAGTCACAGTTACCTTGTAGGAAGCTGCATGCACACAACAATTTGCACGGAATGAGATTTATTTATTACACATGCTACAGCTGAAGCCTGACCTAATCCTGACTTCCAGTACTGTTATAGTGGGTGACATCAGCAGAGTTAGGTGGGAACATGGTTTATAGGCCATACACTGCATATGACCTTGTAACTAAGGTGGGGTAACACTGCGTCTGACTTCAGTCTGTCATCATCTTGGAGTCAGGGAATTGTTCCACTATCTATATAGCTGACAGTACTGTCATTGTCAAATATGCTCTTTTCCCTTGGGGTGGCCATCCCAGTGGCTGCAGAGATGTACATATGTCCATGTTCAGCACATGGCATTAAAGGATGGTAAACGTGGGTCAACAGTTGTTTTTGGGGTCACTGTGTGACCCTTCAGCAGTCACTGGGGTTTGACCTGCAAGCATGTGTTATTCCCATTGGGCATTCAGAGACATGTATATGCACATGCTCCTATCTGATGCCATGCATATGCCAGTACATCTGTTGGTTTGTTAGTGTATAGTATACATGGGGTGGCAGGATGGCTAGAGGTGTTATTACAGTGCAGTGTCCAGATGTGTTAGTGTGGATCACTGTTTTGACTGTCATACTTATATGTGGAGTGCTGTATTGTCCTTGCCTGTCCAATGGGGCATGATCACACTTGTGTGTTTGTGACAGATTGACATCCTTCTTACAGCCTGCACATTATCATGTTAGTGACAGCACATGTGGTTTTCAATAGTTATACAGTATTGTATGTGTAGTCTTCTGCTGGTCATTTGTCATGTCCCTTGGCACTTCAGTTATCTGTGGATTGTTCCAGCTTTCCCCTTTTACTTCCTCGAATGTATAGGATCCAGCTGCACATAGTTTGTACATTGGACATATGAGAATATGTGCATCCATGCACAGATGTCTGACATAACATAGCTATATAGTTTTTATCTATTATACACTGGGAGTTTAACATGTCCATGTATATGTATTTTTGTCATGCTATTTGTACGTATATACCCGTGAGACAACATTTTCGCCAGCACACATATTCTGTCTGGGACCATGGATTCATGCTCCATTTCACTGTGTTTGTGTGTGTGTGTGTGTGTGTGTGTGTGTGTGTGTGCGTGCACATGTGTGCGTGCACGCGTGTGCATGTGTGCGTGTGTGCGCGTGCACACATGCACGTGTGCGTGTGTGCGTGCGCGCGCGCACGTGTGTGTCTGAGCATGCTCAATGGCACCTGTTTTTCCTCTGTGAATGTTGCCAGGTTTTCAGCTTGTGGGAGGTGGTGTGCTCATATCAGATCACTACATCAGGTACGACTCCAGGTCACCCCTTGAAGGAGTCCATGCTAGTTTTTGTTTTCCCATCTGATACAGCTTTGTTGCAGTTTTGGCTGTGCTGCAGTTCCATTGCCTGCACACACAATAGATATGTGTGGCTTAGTATTGCTGCTGCATGACATGTGCCTTGAATTTCTGTCATATTTCAGACTTACACTGGTCCCACCAGATTCACCATTTCTGCGCAACAATCCACCTACCCAAAATATCTATCTATCCTAGATACTAGAACCCAAAACTGCATCACACAGCATGTTTGCCTTATTCCTTTGAGCCACAGAGGCAGCTTAATGCATACTGCATTGTTGCTCACTCATGTGCATGCCTACCTCACTGCATTGTTTTTTGTGGATCACTTGACAATTGTCTGTAGACTTTGTAAGATACTGTCAGGGGACAGATTTGTGTTGTATGCCGTATGTGTCACAGGTGTTATATCTAACTACTGTAGTAATTCACACAGACTGTCCAATCATCTGAGTCATCCATTGTGTCAATGTACCTAGACCTTTTGGATCCCTGGCATATTAGTGGCACATTGTTGAATGTCTGTTATGTACAACACATTTTGTGGGTTTCAGACTTATTAAACTTTGGTGTGTGATATTTCCCAGTCTCACTTTCTGTAGGCATATCATACATGCGGAGGGCATATAACTTTGTACTATATATTTTACATTTTTGTGTCTGTGCCTACCCATTGCATTTGCCTTGAATGGTTTCTCCAAAGTGTGTGGTTTTGATGTTTGCTCACTGTTTTTGATATGACTCATGGGCTCATCTTTTTGGTGTAGTGGGTGGACAGGGCACAACTGATACTTTTGTTGTGTACATACATTATGCCCCTGTAAGTGTCCCCTAATATCCCTATATTTCTGTGTCTGTTGGACTACCTGATTATGGCATGGATTTGGCCTACTGATTACAGAGGAACGTGTACAGGGAGGTCTGTATCTTTCTACTTCAGATTGCTGATGTAGATGTACATGTAGGTTAGTGGCCTCCCTTGGAAATATTGCTGATGTTACGTGAGTATTTCAGGGCTGACTCTGTCAGATGCAAGCAGTACACATCCAATACATGGGGTGGAATAGGATGCATATATTGCCTAGCATCCATTTTGCTATGTGCATGTGAGTAGGAGATGGGTATTGATCCCTAGGTCCCTAAGTTGACATTGCATGGGCTGTGCATTGCCTCTTTGCCAATGCCAGGGCATACTGCGCTCATTTACTTCTGCCCACTGACACATCAGCAGAATGTTCCTCCTCTGAGTCTCCCTGCAACTGTGGCTGTAGTGACATGGCCACTGGTGGGGGGATTGCTCTCGCATCCCTTTGCTGATTCTGATGCAGCTGTTTCTACAGGATCATGCTGTGTAGCATGGCACATACTGTGAATATTTGTGCACATCTGCCTGGAGTATACTGCAAGGCTTCAACAGAGATATCTAGGCACTGGAACCATGACTTCAGTAGCCCAAACACATGCTCTTTGATGTTCTCAGTTTGTGTGTATGCCTCATTACTGTGTGCTTCCCTGGGTGTGTGTGCATTTCTGATGGGTGTCCTTATCCATGGTTCTGGAGTGTAGCCAGCATCCCCTACTAAATGTCCCTGTGGGATGTCCCCCATGGCAAACATCTGGTACAGCTGTGATGTGTGCCAGATATGGAGTTGTGAAAACTGCCTAGGTTGCCTGCACACACATTCATAATAATCCCCTAGGCATTGCACATAACTTGGCAGTTGATGGAGTGGTGTCCCTTGCATTTGATGTAGATTCTACCCTCCTCACCAGGTGGTGCCTTGATGTGTACATGAGTGCAATCTATGGCATCCAGTACTTTATAGTAGTGCACTATGTGGAAGAAACTTTGCACACTGCTGTCCCTCTCCTCAGGTGTATGGGGAATATATATGTGCTCACTGGCATGTATGAACATAGCATCCAGGAACTGGTGTAGTATCCTGGATGCAGATGCTTGTGACACCTCCATCATGTCCCCAGCAGGTCTTTGTAAAGTACCTGTAGCTAATATTCTAAGTGCTACACATACCTCGGTTTCCACTGAGATGGGTTCCCCTCAGTTGGCTCTGGGTCTGAGGTGTGACCTGCAAAGATCACTGAGGTCTTGTAGTAGATTCCTGTCCATCTTGTAGCGCTCTACAATCTCTAGGTCATGTAGCATCTGGTAGGTTACCTTGGGTCTGAATACTCTTCTCCTTCTCAACCTAGGTCTATTGTCAGCTGCACCACCAGCAGTGCCTTCAACCTCTTGCACATACATATTTATTATAGCTGCAGCAGCCCCTATCATTGTGTGAGTTAAAATCCTCAGTCTGTAATCCAACAGTGTTGAGGTGATTCTGGAAAGCTGGTTTGTTGGGCGTCAACCTACTTTATATACTGCTGCTGCTGGTACCTCATGTGGGATTGGCCAATTCTGATACAGTTCACCTGGTTAGAGTATACTTTTCCACATTTAATTGACCTAGTTTAGTGGGCGAGGTGCAGCTAGATGCAGTGGCATGCAGCATAGCCTAGCTATGCATAATACACTAAATGAAATGTTTCCAGTTTCTAGGAATAACTATCTGGCTCCTGATTGATCTGTGGCTAGTCCTGTCATGTGCACGAGCTAAACTACGTGCACTCAATTGGTGCACCATGCAAACATGTGCAGTTCAGTGAAAACTAGCGTAGACTTGGCCTGACATGCCCCTTGCTCTCAGGCACTGCCCTGCTGTTGTAAACATCATGTAGGGTCCTACACAATGTGACTGATTGTTCTTCAGTGAGGGTTTGTGCAATTCAACAAACCCAGTCCTTTTTCTCCTCATTTGCATACTGATCTGTGCTGCCATCCCAGATACTAAACAGTTCCTGGCCGTGTAGGTAGCTTCACAGCATGACAGCATGGATGTACATACCAGATGTATTGCATTTCCATGTTTTTCTAGAATTTTGCATGTATGGGTTTTTCTACTTATTTATTTATTTAATAAAGCATGTTTGTGCATTGCGGCGCTTACTGCAAACATGCTAAAAATGTAGAAAAAAATAATTTTAATTTTGAATGCATTATTCATTTTTAACACTCCCTATGTTATCCCTTGCCCTTTGCTGAGTGTACTGTCTCTTTTCAATGGCATGGACATTTCACTCCATTTATTTCCATGTAGAGCCATGTACATGGAACTTTTCCACGTACATCACAGACACGGACACAGTCTTGAAATTGCTGAGGAGCACTTTGTTGGATCACTCCACAGCTTCATTTGCATGAAATTTGGATGTTTAAAGCCCTAATTTGCATTCCACCACTGTGTCCATGTTTGCACGTGTTTGCACATGCATGAGTGTGAATGCGCGTGAATGTGCACTGCTACCCAGACTTTATTGGATTACAAATTGTTTGTGGCTATATGCGCATCGCAGCATGATGTGCACACTTCATGTAAGGCTATATGCGCATCCCAGCATGATGTGCACACCTCATGTAAGGCTATATGCGCATCGCAGCATGATGTGCACACTTCATGTAAGGCTATATGCGCATCCCAGCATGATGTGCACACCTCATGTAAGGTTTATTGAATTACCCTCAACATGTAATTAGTATGTAAGGAAAATTACACCTTGTTTTTTGGAAAGCAGTTTCTTATGGTTTTCTAAATGTGGTGTTAATAGTAAGGTTTATTTATGCCTAAGTTAAAGTACTCTAGAGGTGCAGTTGTCAGCTATAATTAGCTACACATCAAGTACTTTTAAATCTTTACCCTCAAATCCCCATTCATAATTCATCTGTTTCCTGAGTCTTTTCACCTTAGCCCCAGATCCCATATCTGTTCCTTACTGGGTACTCCCCAGACATAACTGTTTTCCAGGTCAGTCTCCCAGCTCCTTGAGAAGTCAGCCTAGCTGTGCTCTTTATTTACCCCTTGGGACTAAGAAATCTAAGGGGGAATTATGGTTATGGAAATCCGAACCATCATTTATGTGGCAGCTTTCAAAGTTCCTACCTATGTAAGCAGCTTGTGCAATAATATCAGGATGCCTTTGCCACTCCTTTTTTTTTCAGGTGATGATCACTGCAGTTCCTGGTCTCCACCAAAGGTCATAAGGCATTGATTTTCACTCAAACTCTATGCCCCAACATAGGAGAGCTGGCTATTGGCAACTTTGTCTTATCTCACCAAGTTGACTCAACCAACTCTACCAACTGTATGAGTCCATTCCTGATTTAGCTTACCAGCAATTCAGATGCACACCATGCAGCTACACCATCAAGATAGCACATATGTAAGAATTTCTGAAATATTGTCATTTTTTGTATATGTTTATAATGTATCTGTTACAGGCACATTTTTAGGGACTTCCTTGGGGCTGCCTACTGTATTTCATATCTAAGAATGGAATAAAATAAGGTTGTCATCTTTCATTCTGGCCAAAACTGGGCCAATGCCACTTCCCCTCACAACTCTAATAACCCCATCCATCTCTTCTCCACCCCCTCATTTTCCACCCATTTCATGATGTCATCGTCACATCAGGTGAGGAG
Source organism: Protopterus annectens (assembly GCF_019279795.1). NCBI lineage: Eukaryota > Metazoa > Chordata > Ceratodontiformes > Protopteridae > Protopterus > Protopterus annectens. The sequence continues at coordinate 1,424,205,616 of NC_056743.1, forward strand.
GATTGCACTCTTTTTCTGTTTGTGATGTTTTTTTTCTGCCAATTTAATATGTTTTTCTGTAAAAAAAGCACAGTAAATCCACAGATTTAACAAATTTTGATAGTTTTTTTTTTTTAAACAAAATGCCAGAGTCTGTACGGTGTTTTATGTACTGCTGGACAATTGGTTTGATTTTCAGATAGTCTGGGGAAAAAATGGATAAGTGACAATGCTAAATAAAAATGAGAGTGTCATTATTGTGATGTTTCCAAATTCTCATAGGCTAATGAGGTGGGAGAGTCAACAACTCAAAAGAAAACATTACAAGTGGTACAAGACACAGCTTCAAAAATTTCTCATTCTGAGATATCTCAGTTAAAAGAACATTTAACATAACTCATCAGACAAATATTTTGGAGCACTTCGGTGGCCGGAAGAATTGTAAAGATTCTGCAGCAGAATTTTCTAAAAATCTGAATGAAATATTTTGGAAACTGTTTAGATTAGACACTGCTCCATAAATATTATTATGGGGTAACATGCCATTCTGCTTAAGGAATTATTAATCTTAGCAATATGAATAAGGCTCTTGTTTAGCAAGACTAAAATGGATTCTAACCTGTGACACTACTTTATTTCCCCTGTATGATCTCTCGAAAGTGCATTTGGCTTGAAGCAATTAATTTATTGAATGCTGTTGGTACCTACTGTCTGTATTATGCTTACATTTTATCTTTCATAGTGGTGCTGCGGTAGCATTGTCACCTCACAGCAAGACGTTGTCGTGTTCGATTCTCAGCTAGAGCATCTTCTGTGTGGAGGCATGCATGAATGGGCATGCCTTCGTTGAAGGTTGTGTGTCAGGGCTGGTAACTCGGCATGTAAAAATCTACTACCAAACATTAGTGGACCGGAGTTCCGCTGTGGTGACCCCTAACCGGGATAAGCCAAAAGACACAACAACTGCATTAGTTGTATTCTACTTCATATGTGATTGCAGCTTTACCCTAAGTTAAGTTATTAACTGTAAATTCCATTTAGGAGTTTGTTTTCAGACTGAAGGTCGGAAGCTAGGAAATGATAACATTACTCTGCGCTACTATTTCTTGCACATTTATTTCTTTCTTTATCCGTATGCTGCTGTCTACCTAACCACTTACCTACTATATTTCGGGGTTTATAATGTTTGGAATATTTTACCCACTAAGTGCAAGTGTCCTATTTTGGGAGTGAACCAGGTAAGGTACATGATAACTCATTGGTGGACAAAAATGCCAACTTAGAAAAGACTGAAACCTAAATGTCGATGGAAATGTTGACATATAGGGAGACAGGAGAAGCCTACGGTGTACCATGCCAGTATAGTAGGGATTGGGGACCCTTTCCCCACTGTAATGGGATCTCAGGGTTAGTATCTATAACTTGCAGGGGATGTGGGGATGGTGCAGGAGGCTTGCTCCTTGCAAAAAAATACATTGTTTTTGTTGCTGTTTTGTTTCAAGTCGACATTCTGGATGAAGGTGTTCTGACACTCAGATTTCAGGATATTCAATGTAATGGCATGAGCCCATACCTCTCAACTGATTTTCACAGACTGTTCAGATTTTTGCCACATATTTTTGTCTGTTCCTTATGAAATTTGTGTTTTTTTGGCAAATCATTAAGGCTTTTGAAGTTACTAAATAATGGCATACATTGGAGTTTCAGACTTCATATCCTTTAGAAAATGAAGGCTAACACAAATCATTTTATTCTAGCAACTTTCTAAATTTATGACAGCAATGTTTAAAATCTGTTCCTATTTTTGGGCTTTTGTCCCCTCGTTATTTTAGGTTTTGCCCCAATTTCTTCTGTTAAGATATTATGAAGTATGATCCACCCAGTAGCACTGTCTAAATAAGTTACTTAGCCACACAGCAGGCCAGTGGATTCCCCCAGACTTGCCACAGCCATAAGTTTTATTCTAGGGTGTGGACACCATCACTCATGCAGTTCTGGAGCTTTATTTTAAGCCAGTCAGTTATTGTTATTATTGTTCATTTTCCCAGACTATTACATTTCACTTAAAGCCAGCATTCCTTGTACTTTAGGATCTGATATTGTATGTCTTTACAGGGGCATCACATTTAATCAAATGCATTTTGCCTAGTTTCACCTATACCCTTTTGGTCTATACTTAAGTTTGTAAAGTTGTCCTTCTGGAAATATGCTTACTTCTCTCCTCTTGTACAGGCAGGAGTAGCTGGATATAAACTGACTTGTGTACTAGTCTTCTGCCCTCCCTGCATTCCCCCTTAGTTTCTACTGCCCTTAACCTATCACTCCCATTTAGTTGTTATATTACTTTCCCATAGTACTAGCACTGCCCTTTCAAACTATACAGATACTGTCGGTAAAGCTAGAGATAATGGTAAACTAGTCTTGTCCTTATTTTTAGACTTGTCTAAAGGAAACTTTTACTTCAAAAGTCCTCAATAGGTATCTCTCATCTTACCCTTCTGTGGTTCAAAAGCTACCTGTCCAGTAGGTATCAGTCAGTAAAATGGTATTCCAAGCTCTCTTTTTCCTCCTAGTCACCACCGGTGTACCACAAGGCTCTATTCTTGGTCTCCTCCTCTTTAACATTTTCATCAACGTCCTCTCTACTTTCTCATGACAGACCAACCTAATACAATATGCTGATGATTCCACTCTCATTTGCACATCTGACAACATGGTACACCTCCAAAAAAATTACTCAGGAAGCTTTAACAGCCAATGAAACATGGTTTCATAACTCACAACTCACACTCAACCCAAATGAGACCAAACTACTACTTTTCTCCCCCAAATCTTTTACATGAGAAAAAATGTAAAGTCCTCTCTCTTGATAATACAACCACTGAAGTCAATTCTTGTAGCAAACTATTAGGGGTGATACTGGATGATAATCTCATATTCAACCTGCATATACAAAATTGCATAAGAAAAACTCATCAAAAACTAGGGATGCTTTACTGAGCCCAAAACGTTCTCACAGACACAACTAAAACTATACTTGCCACTACTTATTTTTTCTGCACTCTTCTTTATGGTGCTCCCATCCTTACTAACCTCCAGGCTTCACAAAAATTAAAACTTCAACAATGTTTTACCCAACTTATGATTTATAATAATGCATATTTCACACCTGCTATTTTACATAAATTTAACTCTAAGAAACCCCCATTCTGTCCACACTGTAAAGACCAAATGGCTGATATACTACATCTATTCTGGAGCTGTAAGTGTGTATTTAAACTTTGGAACTCCCTTAAACTTCAACTGCAAAAAATGGGCTATCAGACATTTACTCGCACCTGGGAATTTATTATTTTACATATCTTACCAAACAATATTTCTAAAACACAAGCAGTTACGCTGATCAACATTTTCCTTTTAATGAAACTTTATATTGCAACCAATTGGCTTAACTCAATTAACATTTCTTGGGAGAATTTTAGAATAATGGCGACTAAACATCTATTAGCCCATAAAATTTTAATCGACAGGGAATAAAATCAATAAGCTTAGAAAATTATGGGAACAAGCCTTTAATATTATTCTTGCTTAACCAGACTTAACTACGAATAAGAGGTCCCATATTAATTCATATCCATGACTCACAAACGTTTTTATTTTTCTTCACTCCCTTCTCTAATTTAAATTTCTACTCACAGCAACTCTTACCGAATTGTAACACCTTTTCTTCCAAATATTGAAAGCATCTATGTACATAGTGTAAACATTATTGTTTGTTTGTTTTATCACTTTTTATATTACCTTCAGTGTATACAACTGTTTATTGTGAATATGTGTTCCCTCTTCTTGTTGTATTTTGTTTACTATTCTGTATTGATGAAAAGAATAAATAAAAATTATTGAAAAAAAAAAAACTTAAAGTTGCTAAATTTTCAGCACATATCCCTTTCAGAGCCCACCACTTTATAGCAGTGAAAATCCTTAATTGGTTAGAACTGCCACATCAGTTAACATATACACAAATTCTTACCACCTATAAAATTATCCAGCGTCAATCTGCCTGTCCAGCACTAAAAAACATTCTGTACAACTATGTTCTCATTATCGCGATCCAGTGACCAAAAGATCCTGTCTGTCTACAAACCTAACTAATCTGCTGGACATTGTCTGTACTTGTACAATATTGCTAAGGCCTGGAACTCCTTACCTGTAGCCGTCAAATCTATACTCTTCCCTCCCATCTTTCAAAATTAATCTGAAAGACTTCCTAGAAAAATCTGGCTCTGTTCTTGCTCAAAACCAGGATAAACTATATCCCTAAGTGTGAGCAGTTACCTTTTCATTCCTTATACCTCCTTACTCTCCCTGCTTCACTTACTTCCTTACTGCTAATTCCCTTCCCTGACTTTCTCTCTAAATATACCATAAGCCTGTTTTTCCCTCACTTCATATTGTGATTCCTATTTGTATTTGACTAACTTACCTTTAATTTCTTTACAATCTGTCTAAAATTTCTCTGAATATTAAATGATTGCTATATACCTCTAATTAGTTCGTTATAATTATTTTTACTGCAGATGTTTTTGTTTTATTTTTAAAGATTGTAAAATTATTGTTCTTAAAATGTTTTGTAATAATTTGAAGCTTTTCTCCCCTGGCCACCACTAGAAATGGGCTTCTACCCAGATGGACTTTCCTGGTAATCAAATGTCAACTAAATAAATAAATGTTTGCTAAACTTGTCTTTGAATACCTACCATAGGTATACATGTCTGTTGCTACTGTCTGACTCCAAGTTGTATCACTTTGCAAAGATAAACAGTGGAATTTTCCCTTACTGTCTTTGAGTTGAAGGGTGGTTTCCCTGTTGTTTCTGACTTCTGCTTACCATCTTATTGTCCTGGGCAAGCCAGTTAAAGAAATCCATCTAGGCTGCCTCTCTCTCCACCCACACAGAAACAGACATGGACATGCGCACACGCACATGAGCACGCATGCACGTGCACACACACACGCACACACACACACACACACACACACACACACACACACACGCACACACACACACACACACACACACACACACACACACACACACACACACACACACACACACACACACACACACACATGTACACATGCACACACACACGCGCACACAACTTTCATCTTCTTCACATTTCTTTCCTTATATTACCATTTTATAATTCCTTTAGCTTTCTCTCTAAATAATTTGTAAAGACTCCTGCCTAGTACTTTTCTCCTCTCTAATTCCTTTGCCACAGTACCACCTCTATGTTGCCCCTGTCTTGGCCTGTTACATTATTAATAGCTTCATTTGTTAATTTTCACTCTCCTTTGCTCATAGTCTCCTTGATTTTCCCTGGTAAGATGAGATCACTCAGCCTTCCCTGAAGCTAGCAATCCCCTAGTTCATCCCTGCCTTTATACAAATCCCCTTGCTTCAGTTCTTCACTTAGACTGAACCTGTTTTCTCTCACCCCTCTTAACTGCCTCGTATGCTTATTCGGCTGTTTTTCCTCATTCTGCTCTGCTCTGTATGCTCGCTTTCCACATGAGTTCCAGTTTTGCCTCCATTTCATTCCTTTGCAGTCAAAGGCACTCTTTCTTTCTTACTATTCAGACTCTGTACTAGACTGATGCGAATATTTGTATTCTTTGAGCCTAATGTTCTGACCAAGATAAAACAGAAACTTGCTTTCACTACTTCTTTTCCATATATTATGCTGTAATGCTCACTTCTACTCCACATTGCTCTCCTGTCCCTCCTTCCTATATAATGCTGTAATGATTAAATAAAATATTGGTTGCATTTGAATTCAACTTTTTCCATACCTGTCAGCAGTGGTATTTATCAGTCTATTACACACTGTAAAAGTCCAAAATAAGTATATAGGAAATGAACAGATAACTAGCTCTTTTCCAAGTTACATTTTAAGCCACATTACCTCATACTCTTTCTCATTCTATTCAATTATTTGCTTTTTTGCAGTGAAAGACAAGCTGTCTGCATTAGCAGAATGTACTACTCTTTATAGCATATAGAATAAACCACTTTCTCGTTGCTTTCTGCTTAACTGACTCTAATTCAAGCTGGATCATTCTGGAATGCTTCACTTACAGCCTTCCTCCTAGTGCCCTCTTTAATTAACAGCATAGCTCTTTGATTATTTGATGTGGATGTGACTTTGGATAGCCTTCTAAATATGCTTACTTCAAATGTTGAGTAAGTTTTTCCATGTCATAACTAGAAAGTAAGAAACAACTTTTTGAGTGAATAACTCTAAAACTCATGAAACCTGACATTTTAGGATAAAGTTTAGAACCATTTTAAACTTTTAGAGAGACAGGAGAATTACTTTATCCATTATCAATGACTACAATTTATTTACCAAAGAGGTAAAGTCTGCTTTAAACAAAAGTAGACAGATTGATATTCCCAAGACACATTTAGAAAAAACAAATTACATAGTAGAGAGTCGACAAACCTAAAGTATATAGGCCTGACTTATTATGAAAAATCTGGTGTCATTCTTTAACCATCCAATGCTTTTTTGTGCACACTTCTATATGTCTCTTTTTTCATTCTATTTTTAACACAGTTTTTCTTCCTTCCCTTTTTCTGTCTCTTTCTCTGTCTTCCCCCCAAATGCTAATCTCCTTTTAAAATTGGTCAACAGCATTTGGGTTGGATATGATGGTATAACCATCAAATGTCTTACCTCTCAACTGTCCCTGATTTTTACTCAAATTTTAGCTCCATTTCTCTTAATCCTTTGTAAAACTGATGATATTTGGAGAAAGGTGGTTAATTATACTTTAGTAAAAAATGACAATAATTAGAGGTGTAGACTTCTTTTACTTCAGAAAATACACATTAATTCATGCTATCTTATTCTATCAGCATCTCAAGTTGGTAGTACTAACATTTTAAAAAGTCCTGATTGTCGCTGAGTAATTCTGAATTTCTCCCTAATTCTGATGATGTTTGTCCCTGATTCATTTGAGAGCTATGCATCTTAACAGCATATAATATTTCCTCACTGCACCTTTGCACACCTGTAATATATAGTGAAAACTAGCAAATTCCAAAATCCATGGAAATCTGCTGTTGTTGTACCCATCCTCAAAGGAGGGTATGGCGGTTACATATACCTCTCAGACCTATATCTCTGTGCTGTGCATAAACCAAGGTTAATTAAATCAACAACAGCAAATCATATCAAAAGGCATCTGCATAGCTATAGCTTGCTGACTTTTATAACGGCATAGATTCTGCGGATGTCTAAGTTCTCTCATGACCCCCACCAATGCCACAGAGAAATGGACAATGAAAGAATGGTACAATGTTTATTAATCTGTTCTGAGAAGGCTTTGGTTCAGTCTTCCACCCAGCTTTGTTATCAAAAATCAATACATACGATCTAACTTGCCCTGCTATTAAATGGATATTGTCTGCCTTCATAGGCATACCTTCAAGGTGTGAATCATTCTTCTTTCTCCTATCTCCTTTCCTCATTCGATGTGTTCCACAACACCTTGTATTGGTGTCCTTCTTTTCACTGTATTCATGAATTCCTTTACTAGGCAAAGTCCTGATCTGCATCATGTCCTTTATACTTTGCTCTGCTTACAGTTGACCACTCCATTTCTACTGTAAACTGTACTCTAAGCATTGACTTTGCCACTGCTAAAAATGGTTCAAAAGCAAATGGCTCACTACACGTTTCAGCAAAATAAAAATCTACATTAAGTGAGATGTACAAATCTACATCAAGTCCAATATATTTGGAACGTTTCACTCTGAAATGCTGATAAAGTTGGATTATTCCTTACTTTAAATAAGCCTTTTCTTCTTCATAGGTTCATAGGTTTGGCAAACACCTTAACCATTAGGCCACCCTCCCAACCAAAATAAACAGCCTCTGTAAGGCTTGAACCCAGGACCCTTCATACCATAGCCAAAGTGATTTACCACTAAGCCAAATCAGATATTATAGATTAGTACTAGGCTAACTGCCCTTGCGAGCCATTTTAAGCCTAGCCAATTATCCCTTGTGAGACTCAAACCCTGCACCTTGTGTTTGTAAGGCAAACACCTTAATCATTAGGCCACCCTCTACTATGATAAATCCTTGGACGGGGCTGTACTTCTCAGAACAGCATACAGTGTCAGCAACCTTCTTTATCCAGAACAATGCAGTCTCAAGGTCAGGTGGCATTTACCCTTGTTCATAATATGCCATTGTACTACTCAACACAACCTCTCTGTTGAATACTGACCAATTTCATGTTCTCCTAAACAAGATATGTAGGTATATTATTCCTTAACTCTGTTTAGACCATCTCTGTGCTTCTCTGTTCAAGCAGGATGGCAACCACTTGAGGGGAAAGAGAAAAAGAGAGTTAGCAACTTGTCGTACATGGTCCGTAATGGCCAGACTTCTCTTTCTGTCTCACGGTCCAGATCTTGTCCTTTCCTAACACTTTGATCCCTTACTAGGACCCTTTCCTCCTTCTCCATTCCCAGCTCTCCAGTTCTGTCCTATAACTTTATTCGAGCAGTAAGGTTTTTTCTATGAACCAAAAATACAGAGTATTATTCCCAACTCTGTTAGGAATGCTACCTGCCTTCATTTCTAATTTTACCTCTTGTTTGAAACTAGTTAAATAACAATACTGAGTGCATCTTTAACATTCATGATTGTTGAAGACAATTGTAAACATTGTTCCAAGGTAAATTAAGGTTTTGTTCAGCTACTGCCTATTTTAATTGTACTGTTATCTGTATCTTATCATCTTATAAGTACACTAAACAACTGTTGATTTTTGTTTTCCTTGGGTAGGGTACAAAAGGTTTTTCTTAGGGAAAGACATTTACTTAATCACCTAAACATGCAATAATATAAAATTTACTGTGGACATTGGCGAATTCAAAATACCACCTTTCATAATGGTCTACAATTTATTACTAATGTCTCTCATTATCTGGCATGTCTCTATTAACTATGGTGAGATGTTATTTACTTCATTAATAACCTTAGGAAATGAGACCAAACAAAGTTCTCATTTCAGGGTATACTTTTAGGAATACAGTGATTCAGGGGAATGACTGCATATGGTACGGCAGTAGCATTGTTACCTCACAACAAGAGGTTCTCCCGTTCGATTCTCGGCTGGGCTTGGGAGTGCCTTCTGTGTGGAGTCTGCATGTCCTCCCCGCGGTTGGGTAGCGTTGAAAGACATGCATGCATAAATGGGCATGCCTTCGTTGAAGGTTGAGTGCCGAGCTAGCACCTCAGCATTTCGTAAAAATCTACTGCCAGTCATTAGCGGACCGGAGTTTCCGCTGTGGCGACCCCTTACCGGGAAAAGCCGAAAGACAAACAACAATGTGGCTACAGTAGCACTGTGTTTTAACACAAAAGTACACTGACATGAATGGAGGAACAATTTTCCTTCTAAGCAAAATGTCTTTAAAAGTTGTAAATAGTGGGTTTGAACAAAAAGTCGGGCTAGTTTTGCTGATAAATCCCACATAGCATTTTAAAAGGCATGCTTCAAGTACATACAAGAGTCAGATTTTCTCAGACTTTTTCTTTTAATTATAGGCATCCTAAACATGGCTCATTTCAGAGACTGTGACTGGTATAGCTATCAGTGCAGCTGGCCAAACTCATTATTTTCCTGGAGTCATATTTCACTCTATTTGAAAACTCATTATTTTAAGCTCTAAAGCTCCACTCAGGCCTTTTTGGGTTGTACTGTAGTTATGACACAGTATTAGAATGAGCTACTGAAAGCTTGAGTAGAAAGTTACAGTCTGTCAGTGTTTGGGGTGTACACGTGTTTCTTGGTTTTTGGCCTTTACACACCACTCAGAGTTGGGAATACTACTGGCGCCTATCCAAATACCTCAGATATTCTCATATATTACCATATACTATAACAGAGCTGAAATAATAAAACGTTGTCATTCTTATACTTCTTAACTGACCAGATTTTCACAGAATGCCCAGATTTTTGCCTCATATTTTTCGTCTGTTCCTAACAGAATTTGCAGTTTTCTGGCAAATCATTGGAATGATATGAGGACTTTAGTCACTAAATAATGACATACATTTGAGTTTCAGACTTCACATCCTTCAGAAAATATATGCTAAAACAAACCCTGTTACTATAGCAACTTTTTAAGTTTATAAAAACAATACTTAAAATCTGTCACTATTTTTGGTCTTTTGTCCCCCCATTTTGTCAGGCTTTGCCCAGATTTTTTGTACTAAAAGGTTGAGACGTATGGCACTCACTGTGCAATACCTTTATTCATTTACTTAAAACTTGACTTATATTACATACATTTTTGTCACTGCTGACTGTACAGGATGACACATTTGGAAAATAAATTGCAGAATCCCTAAAGACATGCATTATGTTTAAACATTCATATAGTTACATGTGCTTTATGGTTAACACTTTGATATAATAACCTTTGATGCCATGTATGAATGCAGAGAATAATTAAGTATACAGCTGATCTCCTGTGCATCACATCATCTGTGTTCTGACAGAGGATCAAAGACATTTTATATGTTATACTAAATAGTTAATAGTGAAGTGTAGTAACCACTGATGCCATGTCCGAATGCAGAGAATAAAAGACCTTCTGTATGTCATAATACATCTGTATCGTAAATCCATAGTCACACTTGTATCTTATTATCACATTTGGAGAATAACTGCACAAATTCTCTAGCATGATGGAAAACAATATTAAAAAATGTTAGGGGATCAGTTAAGTAACATTTCCCAATATCAAATAGATGAAAGTAAACGCATTTAACATTCTAACTTCCCTACCACTTGAAAATCCCCAGTATTCCCAATAGACGATGACACAGTGCAAGGTCCACCTCCGTGTAGAACATCACACCATCCTCCACTTCCTGCTAACTTCCTTCCCAGGCTGCTATGGCTTCTGGTTGGAAAGAAAGCCTGTCAATGCTACTGCAGAATGCAGGAAACACTGAAGTGTAAGGCCGAAATCGGAAGGCCTTAGAATAATAGTCTGGGATTGTACTCAAGAGTGTGAGCTTGATGCAAGTTCCATTTGTTTGTTTGTTTGGATGGGGTGTGAATATGGGAAGGACAACACTGGAACAGAATATGAACTTTGAGCCCTATTGTGTTGTTTCCCAACATTTGATTGAGTGAAATGAACAATGAGATTTTGCATTAACAATTATGTTTGCAAATATTACATATGTGCATGTGTGTGTATGCTTGTGTGTGCTGCAGGCTGCAGCTAAGTGTAGTTAGGTTTAGACATCAAGACCAATGTTCAGGTTTAAAATTCTGAATTACAATAATTTGAACACCACCATGTGTCTGATATAAAGACTAACGTGCATTGCAAGCTGGACAAAGCCAAGAAACATGCCAAAACTGATAAATATCAAGTGCTTGTCTCCAAAGGTATGCAACTTAAAGCATGGTGAGTACCTTTTCCCATTGACCTGCAGGAAAAGAAAGCTTTGCAACTTTTACAGTACAGTTCACTAATCTGTCTGATATAAAGTTTTGGATCTATCTGGCTAGTTAAGGTGAAGTGACTTCAATTCACCTTTGGCTTGCTTGTGAGGTGAGGGAAGATATGACAGCACCCAACAAAAACCTCACTTGGAAACAGTAAGGATGTGCACACATTGATGACATCTCAGTTGAGAAGTAGACAGGAGAACCAAGCACAGTTAGGTAATAATACTAATCCCCATAAACCTGTAGTACCAATGTATACAAACAGAAAACTGCCATGATTAGACTACCTTGATCTGCACACTATCTAGATGAGTTCAAATCAATGCATGTTCACCAGTTTACCTCTAAAAGACACAGATTACAAAGTGATGTTTTATATACACTGCTTTTTCTCCTCACTTGAAATTTTCAGAGAATGACTAGCTATGGTTTCAGATGGATACTTCCCAGCTTTAAAATCTATAAGTTATGAAGATAGAAATGATGTATGCCAGAAGTGCAGTACGAAGATTAAAAACTCATTTCTGTCACCTGACCTCCACTATGTTGGTTATATAACTATATATAGAAAGTTATATATCTTTAATTGTCTATCATCAGATTTTATCTCATTTAAGCGCTGGTCAGTTGTGGGCAATTTTTCCCCAAATGTGTCATAGATTATAACAGGATTAATAAATCAATAAATCACCATGAATTCAAGATACAACTCTAAAAGCTGTACAGAAATTGTAGCTTTAAACACTGGTCTTCTACATAGTTGACCAGATATATTTTGGAGTTCTATGCCAGTGATATATATATTGTTTCACTTTTTGTGTACACTTTTCCACTAAACATGAATGTAAAATATCCCAGAAACCATGAGAGGTACAAGTCTCAAAATTATGTTCTTAGGCTAAAATGTAGTATGTAATGCTGCCAGGAGCTTTAGAACACAAGAGGTCCTAGCATTCTACAACCAAGTGTAATATTTTACCCAGTATGCACTGCAGTTACCATTCCTACTGTAATGTGCATTTTTAGTAGCACATTTTTTACTTGGCATCTGAATCTCTAATGTGCAACAAAATTACTGTATCTCACAGTTGTGCCTTCCACCCCCCGCCCCCACACACAATGTTACTTTCCCCTTCATTTTATAGGTTCATAGGTTCATACTAGGCTATCCGCCCTAGGGCATTTATAAGCCTAGCCAGAGTGTGTGTGGCTTTCACCACCCCTTGGAATGAGAATACTTTGCCCATTTAGGGTTTAGTTTACTGTGCCTCTGTCTAGTAGTGACACAGAGATGACCCCCGTGGTAAACCTACGATCTCACATCCACTCATCAAAATTTCTCTTGAAGAGAGTCAGTGAGGGGCTCTGCCTAACATGGACTGGGATTCTGTTCCAGAGTGTAGGGAGCCTCTGGGTTATGAATCTGTCCCTCCAGCACGTCCTATTTATTTCTGTGTTGAGGTTCAAATCTCTCACTCTCGTGGCTCTGGTGGATTTGGATTTTCTGAGGTGGAGCATGTCCATTAATTCCGGATTGGACATGGCCTTGTACGTCAGGCATAGATCGCCTCTGAGTAGGCGGTATGCGACTGAATAGAGCTGGAGTTTCTTCAGCCGGGCAGCATATGACATATGTTTGAGACCCTTGATCCTCTTGGTGAGGTACTTTTGGGGTCTTTCTAACTGCTGCAGGTGTCGGGTAAGGTACATCCCAAATGGGGTATTGTACTCAATTATGGGCCTGATAAGGGAAGAGTATAGGGGCACAATGACCTCTCTTGATCTAGATGTGAATCCTTTCATGATAAGGTGGGTAATATAGAAGGTCTTCCTAACCACCTTGGCAATGTGAGTGTCAAATGAGAGGTTACTGTCAACTTGGGTCCCTAGGTCCCTGATTACTTCTTCCGTACGTAATGGATTACCACCTATGTGGTAATTTGTGGGTACTTTGTTTTTCCCAAAGGCTATGACTATACATTTTTTGGTGTTCAGTTTAAGGCCATGGCTCTGGCACCAGTTATCCGTTTCTATGAGGCCTTTCTGAAGGATGCTTGTGTCCACTGGAGTATCAATCATGGCGCCCAGTTTGCAGTCATCTGCGAACTTTGTCAGCCACAATCCTCCTATGTTTGCTTGCACCTCGGAAAAATAAATGCCAAATAAGAGGGGTCCCAGGACCGAGCCCTGTGGGACACCGCTTGTGACTGGCTTAGAGTCTGACATGTCTCCAGCAATTCTGACCTTGTGGGTTCTGTCCTTGAGCCAGTTTGCAACCCATCTTATGACATATGGGTTTACATTTAAGCTGGTGAGCTTGTCTATGATGCCTGAGTGGGGTATCATGTCGAAGGCTTTTGCAAGATCAAGGTAGGCTGTGTGAACTGCCTTACCCTCATCAATGGCCTTAGTGACTGTTTCAAAAAAGTCGACCAGATTCAAAAGGCAGGATCTTCCCTTGACAAAGCCAAATTGGGTAGGATCCAGTGTCTGTAGGTCCCCAATGTCTTTGTTTATGAGTTCCATAATGATCTTCTCCATAGTTTTGCAGACCAGGCTCGTCAAGCTTATGGGGCGGTAATTTCCAGGGTCTGTAGAAGCACCTCCTTTGTAGAGTGGGACCACTGTTGCTGTACGCCATTCTTTGGGTACGTATCCTGTAGTTAAGGCTAAGATTAAACAGCAGCCTTATGTGAGGGTTTAGTTCCTCTTGGAGTTCATGTAGCATGCAACCTGGGACACTGTCTGGTCCCATTGATGCTGTGTTTTTAGCTTTGGAGAGGGCAGCTCTCACCTGGGCATCTGAGATGTCAGGGAGGCTACACTCTGCTGGGATAGATATTTCTCTTTGTGGGGGGGGAGGGGGTTTGCACTGAACCTGTCTGCCAGTATTTTGGCAATGTCTGTGAGTTCAGTGTACTTTTTGTCATTTTGGACTAACTCTGAGCATATCTGGGAGTTTCCATCCAGGTTTCTAACATAACTAAAGAAGGCCTTGTGATTGTCTTTAGTGTCTTTTGTGAATTTTCTCTCAAAGTTGGCCTTGGATGATTTTATGAGGGATCGTAGTTTTTTGCTAGTACTGATCAGCGATGCCTTCCCTTTTGGGTATTTTGCTCTGTCATGTAGTAGCTTCCTCCTCCTGTTGTAAAGTTTGTTAATGGCTGGGGTCCACCAGACAGGACACCTACCTTTGGGGGAATGGGTCTTGGTTTTATTTGGGATTGCATGATCCATGCATTCTTGAAGGTGTCCATAGAAAGCGTTTATAAAGGATTCAGCGGTGTGGGCTGTGGTTTCCACTGATCCAGGAGCCTTGAAGGATACCACTTCAGTCTTAAGAAGTGTGACGTCAGCTTTTGAGAAATTTTTCACTGTGGTCTTTTGTGCTGGGGGTGGGGGCAGGATGTGGATTTCCAGTGAGATTAATTTATGGTCTGATCTCGCCAATGAGGGGTATACTTCCACTGTGGAGCATTCTGTCCCCATGTTTGTGATGATCAGGTCTAGTATATTATCTCCTCTTGTGGGAGTGGTGACTAGTTGTTCCATCACATTTGAGTTTATGAATTCTAGGAACCTTTGGGCTGGGGTGTTGGGGCTTGAGTAATGCTCCCAGTCTATGTTTGGGTAGTTGACGTCTCCCAATATGATGGTATTTGGAGAGACATTCATACTCTCCAGTGTCTTCAGGAAGGCTGATTGGGGTTCCTGAGCTTGAGAGGGTGGTCTGTAGCATGCTACAAACTGTAGGGCAGTTTTGCCTACGGTTAGTTGCACATGGATGGTCTCCAATGCTTCGTGTGTTGCCACTAACCTGGAGGTGTGGGTATCTTTGATGAATATGGATACTCCCCCTCCTTTTGTGGTTCGGTCCAAGTTTTGGGGCCGAAAAGCATGATATGAGGTGTAACCTGGTAGTGCTGGGGTGCTCTCTGGAGCCTTGAACCAGGTTTCAGTCACTGCACAGACATCGATGTTCTCCATACTGAGGAGGGCTTCGAGAGCTTGCATCTTGAGGTTTAGACTTCTGGCATTGAGCAGCATTACCCTTAGTTTTTTTCCACTTGTGTTTTCTAGGGAGGTGGGTTTGTCTTTTGAGCCTTGCCTAAAAAAGGCACTATGGGGGTGGCAAGAGCCTTGGCCAATATCCAGAAGCCTAGGGGTGACAGGTGCAAGCCATCCCTTGCGAAGCAGTGTGGCTTGTCAAGCATGTCATCCCAAGCAGACAGACATTGGATCCCCTTAGAATGATACCAGTAATTGAGCCAATTGTTAAAGCTGATCATTTTGTCTTTGTACTGTGGCATCATTCTTGGTGAGGGTAAGATGCTGTTCAGGGTCAGGGTCATACCAGCCTGGGCTACATAATCAGAGAGCTCCTCTATGTCTCTTTTCATGTAGTCCAGGGAGGTACGTCTCAGGTCATTCACACCGGCATGGACAATGACTGAGTCATATTTGTACTTGCTTTGGAGTGACCTGAGTGCTTGTGTTATGTGGCGGATTCTAGCACCCAACAGGCAGCTTACTGTAACCTTTTCCTTGTTCAGTCTGGTGAGCGGGACATCAGTGTGTCTGACTATGGAGTCACCTATTACAAGTGTATCAGGCATGTTGTTTGGCCTTAAGGGCTGTGAATGTTTGGCACACTGACTTGAGGCAGTGGTTGCTTGGATGTCTGCTTTGGAGGCCTCTGTTGTTTTGGTAGATTTTTAATTAGAGCCTCCAAGTATGTTTTTGTGTGTTTATGTGTTTGGTTTGCAGTTGTGATAGGTCTATGTGAGACTGGGTTTGTGGTGTGTGTGGTTACCATCTCCTCCTGACTGGTTTTGCCAGTACTGAGTCAAGAGAGCTCAGCCTCCAGTTTGGCTGTATAGTTGCATCTCTCACATATATTTGTATTTGTTGGGAGGAGGAGAAGGTTGTCTGTGTACATGAGGTAGTTGTAACATTGCCTCAAGATTCCCAGATTCACCAGCTGAACTGGAGAGGATGCCAGTAACTGACCCTTCAACATGCTAGAATAGTGTAAGGGATTGCTGTGTAACTGAGTCAGAAAGGACCTATAGGGAAATGGGTACTCAAGGGGATTGTAGGTGGATGTAGTGCTTTATTTTTGTTTAAGAGTGCTTTACCTGTGTAAAAATGCTTTAGGAACAAGTGCTGGGCTTTTCAGATAGAGAATAGACTGTTTAGATTGAAAGTAGAGCAGTTCTAAGGGAAAAAGTGAAGACCAGACTTAGCGAAGCCAGAAATAGTTTAAACTTGATTAACCAGTGCTGCCCGATGCTGCGCTATGCGCAACTTTGCGCAAAAGCGTGCTAAAGTGGGCTTTATAGCAGGGGGTTAGAAAGAGCTAGGAAATGGCCCAGAACGGCCAATAAACTACATGTTTTTGGGCTGGAACCACTCCTTTAGGGACAAATAGGCTGCTCAGTGCTCCCCACTCCCACTGGTGAACAAAGAAGCTTCCTCCTATCCAAATAAGGATATGGACAACACAGGAACTATGACACATCCCAGAGATCAGCAAAATCTGAAGACTGGACTATTCTAGTTCAGTAAAGGCAGGAAAACAAGGATATTTTTTTTTTTTTGTTTTTTTTTTCAAACAGACAAAAAAGATACAGTAACAAACAGTAAATGCTTTAAATCAGCTAGCACACTTGAGTGTGTAGCCTACCAGTTAAATTAAGCAAAAACAAACTTTTTAAAGTGCAAAACAGTTCTGAAGCAAACAGAAATACAGTAAATCAACTTGCAGAGCTAGTTAAGTAATAAAAATATGCTTTTAGGCGAAATACAGTCAAAATACAGCAGTCGAAAAATAGAAAGCCAGAAAAATACTTATAAATCAAAGGAAAGTCACTCTTCCACTCTCTGCTGCTTGTAGAACTCTGCAGGACACCACGAGGAGCTGTGCTGAGTCGTATACAAGTGCAAAAGCGTGCTAAAGCCGGCATTATAGCAGGGGTTTAGAAAGAGCTAGGAAATGGCCCAAAACGGCCAATAAACTACAAGTTATCCCCAATGGACAGCATGCTGTCACAATGAGCTACTTCAGAAGTACCGCTACATGCCCTGTGAACATCTAGTTTGTAACAAAAATGCTGTGCATCTTCTTAAATTTACCCCATCACCACTGCTATTACTGCTTTCGTTTCAGCTGTAGTCGCTGGCACTCTGCTGAAATAGGGCACTTTGGCAATACCATGTTACCAAATTACAGAGTGTGCAAAGTAACCGCATATCTCATTTGTACATTTACAATGCATCATCTGTTAGTACAACCTTCACTTCACCTGTGGAGGCTAGGTGGTACACTACTGTGAAAAAGCTGAAGCAGTTCTTTATATATTACATGGTATTCAAATATATATAGTCTCAATTAAAAAAAAGTGATGGCATTTCTTACTTGTACATTCACAGTACCTTCACTGTTACAGCATTATTCCTATAATCAGAGAGGGCACTATAGTACTGTATTTATACAGTTTTGTAGGACTGACTTTATATTGCAGTGGAGCCCTACACACAACAGTAATCAGAGGCCTCAGTAGTCAACACTCAAAGCAAGCATGTCTTCCAGTACACACTTGCTGACTGTACATATCATTTAATAGGCGTCTGTAGTTGAATTGTGTTGAAAGCTTTGAAAACAGTAACTTCTTGCCATGGTAGGAAGGATGCAGGCTTTGTTATCTTGGCTCCTAGCTGACATTTCAGGCTCCAGGAGCAGAAGAACTGTAGTCACAGACTTAACTTTACTGTACTGTAAGTGCAGCTGTATTTCTGCAGTGATTTTTGTAACCTGAATTCTGAATATGTGTTTGCATGGCATTCTAGGAGTATGCAAATACTGAGGATTGCTTGATGTACATAAGAGGAGTTTAGGTATGCAATTTCACATATGCCATTCGAGTCAAACTCTGTCATGGCTATATTTGTGATTCTCACTGTAAATGGACTCCACAATGAATCTATATGTGGTTTAAATTGTAAACGGGGATACTGCTAGTGTGGCAGGATAAGGTGGTGGAGGGTAGTGCAGCAGGTTAAGGTGGTGGACGGGGGTGGTTGAATGAAAAGGGTTTGTTTGTTTGTGTCTTTCAGCTTTTCCCAGTTAGGGGTCACCACAGTGGAACTCCGGTCTGCTAATGATTGGTAGTTGATTTTTACATGCCGAGTTACCAGCCCTGACGCACAACCTTCAACGAAGGTACACCCATTCACGCATGTCTCCTTGCAGAAGACGCTCTAGCTGCGAATCGAGCCAGACAGCATTTTACTGTGAGGTGACAACGCTACCGCAGCACCACCACCGCATGCAGGGTTTAAATCACATTTTGGGTTGGGGGTTGGTATAGTGACTAAGGTGATTACCTCACAGACACCAAGGTACAGGGTTTGATTCTCACCTTTAGGCACTGTCTGGATAGTGGCTAGGCATGTAATAGTCTGCAGACTGATTGCTTAACAGTAACCTATGAACACCAATCATGTATGGTACTATACTATATGTATGTTTTTACAATGCATTCTTGATCATTAGAGCACATGCTGTGGATGAAAATGGTCAAAGGACCAGCCCATCCACCCAGTTACTAAACAGTAATAAATACATAAATGAGTATGTGTTTTTCACATATATGGAGACAATGTACAGCAGCAGTATGTTATACTATGCCCCTGCACTGATATGCCAGTATGCATGTGGTCAGGCAGGCAACATGTTTGTGGGAAATTCAAAAAAACAAGGGACATTATTTAAAAAAATCCTGTGTTTATAGCAGGGATTGCCTGCAGAAATTGTTAAATGCCTGAAGGCAAGGTAATTAAACTACTGCCACTACATGTATTCACTCTTAGCAGCAGAACTGTTTTCACACTGTGATAAACATGGACTGCATACAGAGTTACAAATTAATTTGCTGTTACACTCTAAATTACATGATTTCGTATTCCCTGTCTTTTTATATTGAGAGTGCTATAGATTTGTAGATTTAGCTGGGTGTTACAATATTTGGAATATGGAAGGGAGGACATCTCCATTGTTAATTTTGTTCAGATTTCTGTTCTTCTGAATCATTAGTATTACATTTAAGGAAATGACTATTGCCTTAAACATTTTCATGTATGTCTATGTTACATACTTCTATCTATAATCTATCAATCTATCTATCTATTTAAATTATCTGTCTAAATTACACACACTATTTATCTTTGTGACTATATCACATGCATACTCATTCACACACAC
This sequence comes from Protopterus annectens, assembly GCF_019279795.1. Classification (NCBI taxonomy): domain Eukaryota; kingdom Metazoa; phylum Chordata; order Ceratodontiformes; family Protopteridae; genus Protopterus; species Protopterus annectens. The sequence continues at coordinate 1,424,225,414 of NC_056743.1, forward strand.
AACACACACACACACACACACACACACACACACACACACACACACACACACACACACACACACAAAACACACATACACACATGTCACTGACAACTAGGCAACACAGGAACATTATGTATCAGAAATTTAAACCATTGTTAAACATAAAAAAACATTTTAAGTGACTTCCAACAGTCCCATTTCATTGCAATATGGTGACCAAGGTCAAAGAGGATGACAGATTTAAAGCTGCAAGTAGCCTCGATCTAACTATGCAGGAAACATTCATGTTGTTGTCAGTGCACAGC